>NW_026919107.1:0-15285 GCF_032062105.1 Saccostrea cuccullata | reverse complement strand
TGAGTCATAAATAAATCAATGAAACTTAGAAACGATGTTTTGAGAATAAAATGTTGAAGTAGAAATATTATTGTCTAAATAAATATCTTTTTTAGATAAACCCTACTTGATTATTCCCGGGAAGGGAATATCTGCATCGTTTTTGTCTTACGGGATTCATTATTAATTTCAAACATCAAACATTGAATACAAAGCAAGATGTTATGTTCCGAGTAATTTCTCTTCTAAAACTTATTATACCGTAACTTCGTCACCATGTCTCGAAGAAAAGCGACACGTACAGGTTTGTCTTATAAATTAGCTGCAATAATGCCCTCTCCAATTTTTTCTTAGGGGGGGGGGGTCGGAGAGGGCTACATTATTGTATCTACTTATAAATATAAATTCGCTTGCCTTATGAGCAATGTTACAATGTTGCCATACTTGTTTTAAATCAAAGTACTGAAAGTACTGAAAAGCGGTTAGCATGCTTTCATCGAATATGTACAGTGTACAATAACAAAAAATGCATTGAATGATGATATTAAAGTAGGCATGCATATCTTTTTCCAGTGTCATCAGCGAAGAAGCAGACACACTGAATTTTTGTAGTACTTAACTAAATGGTATAACCAATAAGATCCCAGACTGATGTCACAAATGTTTGTTTCAAAATATCAACCTGAGATTTTCAGTTTGAAAGACAGGAAGTTCAATTTCAAAAATTTCTCCCTAATTGTCTCCATTGGTGGCGTCCAAAAGTGCTCAGAACGAAAAAAAAATTATGTTGATGTTGCAAATTTAATTGGCTCTCATGCTCTATTGATTCTGAAATTAGGTAACTGTAAAGGCTACTATAGCAAACAACTCAAAAAGAAAATAAAATGATAATTCAAATTCTTTAGATTACTGTACATAGATCTTTAGCTGGCTAGTCTGAGAAAAACGGATGGACAAGCAGAGAATTAATTAATTTCAGAGAGCTTCAGTTTCGTAGGCTCACTGCGGGTCAGCAGGTGTGACCTGTCATTGGGGATGCTTACTTTTCCTAGGCACCGGAACTTTCAAGGATCCGTTTTTCTTTTGAGACCGATCACTGTTCATTCTGTATTTTGATACAGATACTGAGTACATCTGTTTATAATGCTATGTTCCCACTATCACGATTGGCGCCACGATTGAAATCGGGGACTCGAACGTGGACAAATCGTAGTGATCGTATCCAACCGAAACAAATCTTGTGTTCACTCGTGGCTATCGTGTTGATCGTAAAAATTTTTTTGACTGTCAAAAATTTTTCTGCGATTAACACGATTAGATTTTAATCGTAATCATCGCATCGAATCGCATTACAACGTAACTAACCTCATCTGCATCGTAAGTAAACGCATCTTATCTAGCTTTCATTTCGTGATCATCGGGATCGATCTCGGACAGGACAAACATCATGCTGATCAGCGATTCGTTGCGATATCTCACGTTCTGTCACTATCTGTGACGATTTGCGTGGTCCTACTGCTCACGAGCTGATACGGTATATTTCCGCTCAGATACGATTTGATACGGATATATAAGAAGTAAACGCCATTAGATACGAGTGTTAACGTTTTGTTGCGGACGCTCACGCTATATTACGAGTACTTAAGCTTGCAAAAATAACGGGAAATTTGAACGCGTTTCTTTCCCCGATTGAAAAAAGATGTCTGAGCTTTGGAAAAATATTTTAATGATGCAACCTAAAATTCTAAACAGATAAGAAAAAGGAAAAGGAGGAAGATCGCATTTCCTTCTGAGGCTGAACCCGTTCGATCAGACGCAACATCGGTGGAAAAAAAATAAAAACATAAGAAAACAGTTATCAATATACTGTTGCTTTTGCTCTACGTTGACAGCAATACCATATGAACATAGTAATACTTCGAAAACCACGTTCGTGACGTTGTCATCAACCTCAACGTCTGCCATTATTGTTGATTGTATGTTTATGCTTTGTTTACTTTTTAATAGATAAAATATAATGGACTCAGTATAGCCAGATTTTTTTTTATATCTGTCGGGGTACTATCGTAGCTCAAAGCGTATTCTATCTGGATCCTGATCGTGAAAGAAATTGCAATGAACGTGTTATTCAATCGCACATTAGCGCAAGAGCTCGCGATGAACATATTATATCGTAAGAGTACGTATTGAAACGTAAAAGATCGTTTCTAATCGAGAACTCGGATCGTGATATTCGAGACAGATCGAGGTCTTAATATCCACTAAATCTTGATAATCCTATTGGAACGTAATTCATCTCATCTGAACGATAGTCCGTTCGTAACAGATCGCATCACATGAAATTTATCCATCGTGGCCATAGCGCATAAAAGCGTAACGAAACGTATGAAAACGCACCTATGCGCATCTCTTCGTACCCTGGCATAAAATTCAATAAAAAATCTGCGATCAGCTACGATTCATCAATCGTGACGTGCGTAACTGTCCGCACGACAGTGGGAACGTAGCATTAATATTATGAACTATTTCTCTCACAGAAAGAAAGACAAGAAAACAAGATAATAAAGTTTTAAGAAATGTATACATTATTGACTTTTCATACAATTAAATGTTCGAATAAGTAAATGGAATATGACAATTATTTAAAAAAGAGTCTTGCACGATATGTATAAACGAACATATACTGAGTATTTGGCAAATATTTTTCATGAAATATTGTATTAAAAAAAAAAAAAAAAAAAAAAAAAAAACGTGTGAAAAGGAAAGTTGTTGTTGTTTAATCCATCAATACTAGTATTTTAAAAATTCAAAGGTTCACTAAAAGTCAGTGTATAACAAACAAATAAATTGTCCATTGCAAGAATTACCTAGGTATCATTGTCACTTTCTTCAATATGTCGCATAAGCAATACATTGTTTTGTTTTGTTTTTTACTAAAAACAAGTATGCGAATTTCTATCAATATGTCTGTAAGCATCTGTATTTTAATTTTTATTTCTTCTCAAAGGCTCAAAATGATAATTAACAAATTGGACAAATTCAAATTTAAAAAGTATTTTTACAACTTATACCTTGCATAGGAATTAAGGAAACTTTCAAAAATAATCATTCATTAGATATAATTTTCAATTTGTGCTTATCGTCAAGATTTTTCATGCCTCTTTTTTTTCTGTGCATATTTTATATCGGCTGATTTTTAGAAAAGGATCGAATGCCGATTAAATTTTTTCCCTCCAATTTTTGAAAATTAATTTTAGTATTTTCAGGCTCCCATTATTTTTTTTTAAATAAAAATGTGATCGTTTAAAATCGTTTGTAATAATTAGACTGAGTACAGAATTTATCCCTGGAAACAAAGCTTTTATCATCTTTTAAATAATTTCAACTGAGAAAAAAAGGAGAAGAAAACAAACGTTTCATTATGGAAGTAATCCATAACTGTACAACTTACAGATGTATTCAGTATTTTTATATAAAGGCTTTCTTCGTGTACTAGTATTACTTAAGTTAATTAAAGGGATGCCTTAATATTTTGGAAAATGAAACTCGATCGAGAGATTCTCCGATGTTTTGCAGTCGGTAATAACCTTCAACCCCTTTAGCCAGTAATTAACCCGTCCTCCCTGTGCCCAGTAGCATAATTCGGTCAAATATTTATTGTTCATGAGGGGTGCCTTATAATTAATCACATGCACCTGAATTTTTATCAGTAAGTCTCTAGATTAGCCAAATATCGAAACATTCTACCCCCTCTATATATAAATACACAAGGTGTCCAACGCCATTTTGACCACCTGTTCGATTCAGGCTTCAATTTAACAAATAAATCGGAAATGCCTACTGGTTTTCGTGTAGCATTGGGTTCAAATATGATATTTCTCGCTACACATTTCTTCCTAAAGTTTAATCTAACGCGTTGATAATGTTATCAGCTAAACTTCATGCTGACTTCGAATTTCGTCACAGGGCCCGATCGCCATCAGCTGATGTCACGGAAATTTAATCTCGGTACCAAATGCTCATATACATAAACTTTTTTTAATACAACAATTATAAATTTATTTCATTGACAAACAAAATCAGAAAAACATTAAAAAACCGAAAGATTATGTTGTTTTGATAGTCTTGATTTTATTTAACATATGTTATATGTGTTAGAAACAAATCATAGGTACTAGGTAGAGGCTTTGTTGAAGTTTCCGTTGTCGATAGGTAGCGCCTTATGGAAGTTTCCGGTGTCGGTAAAAATCGGACACATGCCATAAAGCGGTTAGCGAAGCTAACCGCTTAAAAATGATTTTATTTAATTCCATGATACTATAGCTTCAAACGCAGGTCGGTTCATTTTGTTTATTAATGGAGGAATAAATGAACGTTAACTCATGTTTTGACACGGAAATTAAAATTATCGATTGTAATCGTGATATGAAATCCTCCCTTTTAAAATTAAATTCATAATATATCTTATGGTTTTTCTTGTCATTTATTTAATTATTTGATAGATTGATTATAATTATGGCATATTCTTATGAAATAAAAAAGAAAAGAACGATTTGATTGCTTCTTTATCACGTTGGCATGCGCGGTAGGCATCAAAAGCCTGAAAGTTAATTCGATGGTCGGTGCGATCACCAGACAAGGTACACAAGATATACACAACAGCAGCAAACTAAATGTCAATCAAATCAAAGTATCCAATCCCAGGCTTAATTTCAGATGATTGACAGGGGTTCTAAGACCAGGTAAATTCGAAGGAGGTGCTTATTTCCTCCCCCAAACTTACCTGAGGAAAACCGTACGGTTGAAAACCTCAGGTGTACTAGGTATTGGGTATATTTACTACATGTAGATAAGATTGGTAAATCTAGAATTGATAAGTAACTTTCACTATGTATGTAAGTATCTATACGACCTCCGCTTCAAAACTCACTATCTTAGCCAGTAAACTGACAGATTACTAATCATGACAAACGCTTTACGAGGCACACTAGCTAAATTCACTAGGTTTTTCTTTCAGTGATGTTTCTAAAGAAGACGGGGGGATAAGACGGGCAAAGTGCCTATAGTGCATCAGATAGAAGTGAAAAATTAAATATCACTTATATCCCAACTTTATTTGACATTTCATCTAATATTAATGTATATTTAGTGTAAAATCTCAGTCTACAATTTACAAAAATCTCACAAAGACTGAAAATATTTGCCTAAAAGCATAGACAGAACAAAAACGATCATTTTCTCATACTTTAACAAAATATTTTAATATGAGTGGGTCTTCGCTCCATGTTTTGAAAGATAATCATAAAAGTTCGCAATAGACAGATAGAGTATAAATTTTTTGGTTTATAAAAACAGGGAGCGATGACCCACTATACCTTAAAAGTACACTTTTAAACGTTCGCATCTTTCCGAGAAATACATTTCCGAGAAGTCCATTAAGGCAAGGACCATATCACAAACATGCTTTAAATGCCCCAAATTATCATGAGCCATTTAGCATAGTGGTTAGCGCGTTACTCTCAGCTTGATACGTCAGATATTTATTGCTAGGGTTCGAATCCCACGAATACCATCTAATATTTTCATAAAAGAAAAAAATTAACGTAGTCCGATCCCCAGGTTTATAAAATTAGCAGTTAAGTAATCAAATATACTCATAAAAGTATCTCTGAATCCACAAAGTTATGTAAATTCATCCACAGTATTTCCGCAGTTCATAAAGCAACTTATATATATATTCACCAGAATACAAATGTAAATGTGGCATATGAACGTAAAATTTGGAACTATAAACAAGCAGATTTAGAACTCCTTAATGATTCAATTGTAAAATGCGACTGGAATAGCCTTATTGATGATACAGAAAACATTAATACTGCAACAACAAACTTCACAGAAAAATTTAACTCTATTATTCATCAATGCATACCAGAAAAAACTGTAACTATAAGGCCAAATGATAAACCATGGATGGACTCTCTTCTAAAGAAAACTTTGCGTATTCGCAATAGACTTAGAAAAATAGCACAAAAAACAAAAAGAGAATCTGATAAGGAAAACTTTCGCAAAGTAAGGAATAAGTTTAATAATATGAAAAAATATGCTATTAAAAACTATTATGACAATATAGATTCTCATCTTAAGGATGCTAGTCTGAACAATCAAAAACTATACTGGAAGTTACTGAAAGATACTTTTCACATTAAACCAACAAATGAAATTCCACCGATTCAGTTTACAGACAACAATGGCACTGAAAGTTTTGCATTTTCAGATATAGATAAAATAGAACTATTAAACAAATATTTCACATCAATTACAGAGTTAGATGACAGTAATCAAGAGCTCCCAAATATAGTGTCAAGATGTACGGATAATTTTCCACACATTGAAATACAAGAGCAGGAAATCATTGATATAATTTCTATTATTCCTGTCAATAAAGCCGTTGGTCCTGATTGCATCAGCCATAAAATGTTAAAATCCTGCAAAGAAACTATCTCAAAACCTTTGTGTATACTATTCAACAAATCCCTATCACTAAAAACATTTCCAGACTGCTGGAAACTAGCACATGTTCTTCCACTTTTTAAGAAAGATGACCCTTCCATCACTTCAAACTATAGACCAGTTTCTTTGCTGAGTTGTATAAGCAAAATTTTTGAAAGAATAATTTTTAAGCATGTTTACAATTTCTTGTATTCACATAATATATTTTATAAATACCAGGCAGGTTTTTTACCAGGTCATTCCACGGTATATCAACTCTTAGAAACATACCACTCTATAGTAAAAAATGTTGATGAAGGTAAATTCTGTTGTATGGTGTTTTGTGATTTATCAAAGGCATTTGATAGGGTCTGGCATAAAGGCTTAATTTACAAATTAAAAATGTATGGAATTAATGGGGATATGCTAGATTGGTTTGATAGTTATTTAAGCGAAAGAACCCAACAAGTCATGTATAGAAATCATTTTTCCTCTGTAGGACAAGTAAAAGCTGGAGTTCCTCAGGGCTCAGTACTTGGTCCCCTATTATTTTTATTATATGTAAATGATGTGGCTGAAAATATGATATCTGTTTGTAGACTATTTGCTGATGATAATTCTTTACAACAATGTTCAGATAATATTAATCATATAGAACAAAATCTTAACCATGATCTTAGAATACTAGATGAATGGTCAAAGAAATGGTTATTGAAATTCAATCCACAGAAAACCAAAGCAGTATTTTTTAATTTGAAAAATGTACAGCATTTTCCTAAATTATTTTTTGACAATTGCCAATTGGAATATGTTACAGAACACAAACATCTTGGGATACTTCTGTCGTCTAACTTAGGATGGTCTGATCATATTGATACCATTATAAAGAAAGCATACAAAAAACTGGGGCTTCTTAAAAAATTAAAATTTACTGTGTCAAGAGATATTCTATCCCAGATGTATATATCTTTTATTAGACCACAACTTGAATATGCTGTTGAAGTTTGGTCTGGATGCACAAAAACAGACATTGAGAATCTTGAAAAAGTACAATTATATGCTGCAAGAATAGTTACTGGGCTTACAATTATTGCTTCAAGAAATTCATTATATTTGGAAACAGGCTGGGAACCATTGGAATATAGAAGAAATAGGGCAAAACTAATAACAATGTATAAAATGCACAATAAATTAGTCCCTATTTACTTGCAAAACTTAGTACCTGATACAAGAGGCAATATTTCAGGATACACTACCCGGAATTCTTTAAATTATTCTTTGCCAAAATACAGATTAGAGCTCTACAATAAATCATTTATTCCCGATACTGTTAGAAAGTGGAATTCCCTTAGTCTAAAGACAAGGGAGGCAACTTCTATTAAAATTTTCAAAAAATATCTGCAAAGTAATACTGTAAAACCTCAGAAATATTTTTCTTATGGAAAAAGGTTCTTGAACATAATTCATACAAGATTAAGACACAATTGTATTTTAAAGTCTGATTTATATCGATGTAACCTAATAACCAGTCCTAATTGTTCTTGTGGACTACTAGAAGATACATATCATCTGTTTTTTGTTTGTAAATATTATGTAAAAGCAAGAAATTCCTTAATGAATAAGCTATTGTCATTAAATTATTTACATATTATAGATGTACATTTAATGCTATGGGCGATGATTCTCTAACTTTTGAACAAAATACTGAACTTTTCAAGACTATTCAAACTTTCTTAAATGAATGTGGTCGTTTTTCAAAATAAGTTTACTTTTTTTTTTTCTCACCATCTCAAATGATATTTGTATATTTAAAGAATTTATTCCTTTCTATTGCTACAATGTATATAGTAGACCATATGTATATATATTTGTTTCACTTTGGCAATTTCACAAAATGTTATATCAGGAGAAGACTATCTAAGTTTCTGAACTTGTGTCTGATCCTTTTGACTTTGTCAATAAAATATGTTCAATTCAATTCAACAGTATTTCTTTAAAGTTAAAGATCAAAGTTTATCATACCATATAGGGAAAATTATCAAATCTCCAATATTTTTGCAGAAAAAGCAAATTGGAATATCAGCAATGCATTTTCTTATTGCAAACTGATCAATGAATATATCTTAGGTTAAAAAACAATAGGTATATCCAGGCATTCAGAGAAATTGTCATGATTTGTATACTTATTTGGTATTTTTGTCTTCTATTTCTTTCATGTATTCTAGAATACATAATGTACATGTACAAGGCATTTGCTATCATTGCAAGACACCACAAATAACTTATTACTCTGTATTTCATATCATACTAATAAGCAGTGGTATCTAAGGCTGGATTCAAGAAAATCTTGTTTCTCTATAAAACTGTATTAATTTTTTTTCCATTTTATAGGGTACACATGTCAACTTTTATTAGACCTATTCTAAGATTTCCTAAAACCTTGAATCGTATAAAGATGAATAAAATTGTTGCATGAAAAATTTCATTTTCAAGCTTCATTTTGATGCATTTTAAATTAAATATTAATTTTTGGAGTTATCCTTACTGCCTGAGGATCGGATATCCGAGACTTTTTTTTCCGCTCAGAAAAAGGTTTTCCTCATAATTTCATAAATTTCAATAATGAGAAGTGGATTGAAATACTCAATTCACATATTGAATATGATTTCTTAATATCTGACTATATAGGCATTCTGTCCGCCTTGTTCACCCATCTTCTTTGTGGTAAATATCTTTAAGCATGCATGCTATAAATTGAATTCGGTATAAATTTAACAATCAGTATTCTAGTATACAAAAGTAATTTGGCATTAGGAGACAAAATAGAATCCATTGGTCCAAAAATAGAAATAAAATGATCTACTTAAATATCTTTCATAAATGCTTCAAGTAACTATTATAATCATTTGAAATATAATCATTTGTCCTCAAACGAAAAACATTGACTCTATTTTCTGAAAAGAAACAGCATAATATGGGGATACAATTATGGATTTATACATAATTATTTTATTGGATATATTTTACTGTACCAAACACTGTATTTTTCTGAAATTACATAATTATGTATATGCTTCATAGTTCCAATTCATTTTCCAATTCAAGATATTTATTGAGGAGAACCATGATACCCAGGTCACCGGCTTAAAGTACAATCGTATATTATCATGATTATACAATCACAGATTAGGCTCACATATTTAAACATATTCAATGTGGGAACATAATTGAATTATGCTCTTATCAATTGTCTTATTAGATTCCCTCTCTTTGAATGCTAAAAAGAAATGTTGCAATAGCATTAACACTGCATCTTTTCCATATATAAACATATTCACAGTGTTTTTATAAAATATCAAGTGTTTCGAAATATAACATTTTACTCTAATATCCATATACACTTTATAAATTATGTGTACTCCTTGTGTAGTCGCCACTTTGTACATGTACTTCCCAGTCTGAAATAACTCTTCAAACAGTTACATGTACCTTTGGGAATAATAATAATAATAGTGCCTGTAGTCTAATAGAGCGACAAACACGAAGGTGAAAAATTGTAATAAAACGTTTTTTGATATTTTATGTTGTGTTTTTTAGTCATTATAAGTTGTGTTATTTAATCATAATTGTTGCATTAAAAGTTTAAATCTAAAGTTTAAACTTATCTATAAATATCTACACTTCACATCATGACAAAACACTTCACATCAAGACAAAAACACTTCACATCATGACAAATGCACATATAATGACAAATGCACATTTAATGACAAAAGCACTTCACGTCAAGACAAAACACTTCACATCATGACAAATGCACATATAATGACAAAACACTTCACATCATGACAAAAACACTTCACATCATGGAAAATGCACATATAATGACAAAAACACTTAACATCAGGACAAAATCTCTTCTCACATCATGGAAAATGCACATATAAGGACAAAAACACTTCCCATCAGGACGAAAAACACTTCACATCATGACAATGCACATTTAATGATAAAACACTTCACATCATGACAAAAACAGTTCACAACATGACAACAACACTTCACATCATGACAAAAACACTTCACATCATGACAAAACGCTCCAAATCATGACAAAAACACTTCCCATCATGGAAAATGCACATATAATGACAAAAACACTTCACATCATGACAAAACACTTCCCATCATGAGAAAACACTTCTCACATCATGGAAAATTCACATATAATGATAAAAACACTACCCATCAAGACAGAAGCACTCCACATCATGACAAAAACATTTCAAATCAGTACAAAAACACTTCACATCATGACAGAAACACTTCATATTATGATAAAAACACTCCACATCATGATAACACTTCACATCGGGACAAAAACACTTCACATCATGGAAAATGCACATATAATGACAAAACACTTCACATAATGACAAAAACACTTCACATCATGACAGGAACACTTAACATCATGACAATGCACATATAATGAAGAAACACTTCTCACATCATGGCAAAAACACTTCACATCATGACAAAAAACTCTTCACATCATGACAAATGCACATAATGACAAAACACTACACATCAAGACAATTGCACATAATGACAAAAACACTACACATCAAGACAAAAACACCCCTCACATAATGACAGAAACCTTCACAAATGCTTATATAATGACATATAATGACAAAAACACTTCACTTACATCATGACAAATGCACATATAATGACAAAACACTTCAAATAAGGTAAACTTAGAGAGATAACTATCAACTGTAACAGATATCTCTTTAACTACCAAAGTGGAGATATCTCTCTAGGTTAAAAATATATCTCTTTAATGTTAAGAGATATCTCTTTTAACAGAAGATATATCTCTCACGGTGAAAAAGATATCTCTTTAAATGGAAGAGAAATCTGGTTAACTGAGAGATATCTCTGTACGTGTAAGAGATATCTCTGTAAGTTTAACAGATATTTCTCTGCGTGAAAGAGATATCTCTTTTAAAGTAAAAGAGAAATCTTTTTGTTAGAGAGATATCTTTTTATATTGAGAAATAGTCTTTAAGTTGAGAGATATCTCTATTTTCTAAGAGATACTTCTCTAAAATAAGAGATATCTCTAAAATTTTTGAATAAATTTTGTTTTCTGAAAAAATAGCAAAACGGCTTGCCATAGTTTTAACTACTTTTTAAAAATATTAACCTTGGTCATGACTTTTCAATGAGAAGAGAGGCTTTTATATTAAACCTGTGTAATGTCTATGACAAGATCTTTCTAATTACATTATGATTTTTGATTTTTTGACCTTGAAGTTTGACAATTTTTTCCAGAAATGTTAATTTTTCTTTATAACTTTTCAGAAGAGAAAGGGATTCTATATTTGACATGTGTAATACCTGGGACAAGAGCATGCTATGATTTTGACCCCTTAACCTTCACAATTGACCTAGTTCATCAACTTCTGAATAACTTCTGAATGACATCATTCTGATAAGGTGTTCATATTTGACACGATATGCTATAAAAATGACATCTCAACCCCAATGACACCGAAAACGGGGGACCACAGTTCTTTGAATTTGCTTCTTGTCCTCCGATTTTACGAAGGCGAGGGGAAATTTAGTCTGCCATCTGTCATTTGTTGTTCTGTCCGTCCGTCACAAAAACTTTCGATAGATATATCTTTTGAATAAGAAGAGATAGTGCTCTCATATTACATAAATGTAATGCTAGTTCCAAGAACTTTCTAAATATACTTATAAATGTAGTAACAGTTTACAAAATTTAAGGTGAATCCTTTCTAAAATTGCATTATTTGAAAATCCCCATACATATTTGAATTTCTAAGTTGGAGGTGATCAAATAATTTGAAAATTACTTCTTGCTACCTAAAACTTCATCGTATGGTTATAGCTGAAAGGACTTCTGACAATGTTCAATATAACAACTATATTTTATAACAACTATAATTTAGAAGATCGTGGTTTAAATTCTACGTTTAGAAATCTAACTTTGGCGTTTTGCTTCTTTTCAAAGTGCGTTGCCACAAGGCACCCTTGTGCATACCTAACGAAATTTACTTTGATCTGTATATGTTGTCTTTCATCTTGTATTGGTTTTATCACAGCTCCTTGCGTAAATCGGTATAACAAACGTTGATAAGACGTACTGAAAGCTCATCTAAAAGAGGAATTCTCTTTCTTTCATAACCCCGTTTTATACTCAGTGTGCACTGAAACAGTTCCGCAAAAGTGTTTCGCAGTGTTTTGTCATTATATGTGCATTTTCCATGATGTAAAGAGTTTTTGTCATGATATGAAGAGTTTTTGTCATGATGTGACGTGTTTTTATCATGATGTGAGAACTGTTTTTGTCTTGATGTAGTGTTTTTGTCATTAAATGTGCATTTTCCTTGATGTGAAGTGTTTTGTCATGATGTGAAGTGTCTTAGACCATAACGTTACAGATCCAGTAATGCAAAAATGTACAATTTACGGCACAAGATTTTTTGCCCACTATTTGGGAAAATTTCTTCCCTTTCCAACATTGGTAAATCATCTACCTTTCACCCCCTAATTACAAACTCATTCTTAAACCAAACTGTATATTTTATACACCTCTCAACCCTTTATAGTCGTCTCTACAGGCGATAAACTGGCTTGATTTGAATAGTCTGAGGGATTGCAGAAAATTTTAATTCAAGCAAGTTTATCGCTTGTAGAGACAACTATAAAGGGTTGGGAAGTGGATAAAATATTCAGATGTATTCAAAAATGTTTCTAGAATTATGGAGGGAAAGGTAAATAATTTAACAATGTTGGGAAGAGGGGAAATTCTTCCAAACAGTGCGCAAAAAATCTTGCGCCGTAAATTGCACATTTTTTGCATTACGGGATCTGTAGCGTTATGGTCGAAGACTAATATATAAAACCATAACGCTACAGTTCTGCAGCTAATGTTTCATTTGGTCGCTGGTTTGTCACAAAAAATCATAACTTTTGAATGAGAAGAGATATGGCTTTCAAATTACTTATGTGTATTACCTGTGACCTTTCTAAAAGCACTAGGAATTTTGACTTGGAGTTAGTTCTAAAAACAACGTTACTTTAAATTGACCAAAACTTTTGAATTAGAAGAGATAGGCCTAGGGCTTAAGTATTTAACCTGTGTGTTACCTGTGACAAGCCCTTTTTAAATACACTTTGTTTTTTGACCCCGTGACTTTGAAGTTTGACCTGCTTTTTCAAAAACTTTGGTTAAACTTTTGGATGAAAAGATTTTTGAATTAGAAGAGATTGTGCTTTCAAATTTCACATGTATATTACCTGTGACAAGACCTTTCTTCATATACTATGCTTTTTGACCCCGTGACATTGACCATAACGTTTGACCTAGTAGACTTGACATGACTTCAAAAATGTTCCTTTAAAACTTTGGATAAAGAAATGATAGGGCTTTCATACTTGACATATGTATTACTAGTACCTTGGACAAGATATTTCCTAGCATGCTATGATTTCTGAACCCTTTGACCCTCATGTTTGACCTAGATTAAAAAAAAACATTGTTTATAACTTTTGATTGACATATAGGTCGTCAATATTTGACACAATATGGCGTACCTAATGACATCTCACACAGAGACCCTGAAAGCGGGGGGGGGGGGGGGGGGGTTAATTCTTGTTTGTTTTTCATTTCAAGAGTCACGATGTACTATTATGTACAAAATCTTACAGCCAAATTTCCTTGTTATTCCTTTTAAATTTCCTTGTTTGCAAAATAAAAACAAAATGTACGAAAACATATCAAGAATGCGAAAATTTCATGTTGAAGTTCAATGAAACTTTTAACATAATGGGTGAACCTTGATTCCTGTCAAATGCTTTCAAAGCGCTGTCTTTGCTCTTTGAAATGTTATCATCCTTTGAATTAATTGTTGGTCTCTTTTGCAGATTTACGGCCTACGAGAAAAAAGAATGGAACGTTGCTCTTGGTTTACGAACAAACATCACAGCAAAGATACTGTCAACATACTTAACGCAGCATTCGATATTAGGGACTTTCCAGAGAAGGACTCTGTACCGGATTTTCTGAAACTCTGCATGTATGTCAATTCTCATCAAGGTCTTTCCACCCTTATGATTTAAAAAATGGTTCAAAGTACAAAATCTGCAGTTATTTTCATTTTCGATATAGTTTTAATTTGCCAATTATTGCAAAAAATGTAAATGTTGCCATATTACCAGGTATTTAATATGGGAGACATAAATAAACAGAAGTATATGACAACACAAAAAAATCATGATACATGTAATAATTATTGTACAATTTTTGTAAACAGTATTATAAATTATGTAAAAATTGTTTCAAATGCTCCGAAAAATTTGCTACTTATCAAATACTTTTGAATTGTGAATATCAGGGAAACTATTATATGTTAGAAGTTCAACAAAAAATATACCTGAATGAAGATAGCTGAGAGGGAGTTATTGCCATTGTTAACATACTTTAAAGAATAGGAATACCTGATCAAATAAAGAATATCTAAATTTTCAAAATTCTTTAATATCGTTAACAATATTTATCATTACACCCATTGAAAAACATTCTTTTGAAATATAATTATTGTTCTATTGGGTATGAATTTAGATCAATAACTTGCAGTCTTTGCAAAAAAACCTAGGACATCATAGGAGGATGTAAATACGTTAAGCCCTTCACAAAATATTAGTTATCCAGGTTCAGGCCGAAGGGTGTATGGAATAAAACCCGGGGTAAATCCCCGTACACCCTTGATTGAACCT
>NW_026919106.1:0-15451 GCF_032062105.1 Saccostrea cuccullata | reverse complement strand
TATATACAGGTTGGCACTAATGGGCTTCCGTACATATTTTATTGTGAAAAGCAGCACTGCAAACCTGGATTCTATAATGAATTTAAACATAATAGCTGCAGTGGTCAGTGTTATGAAGTAATTAGTTTAAAGATTCTCACAGCAAATCTGGATTCTAAAAATAGATTTTTCAAGCACACAAGCTGCAGCTAATGCGAGCAGGTGTTTGTGTTAGGGAGTATTCTAGGTCAATTATACATAAACTTCAGATGGGAAGATTAGATCCGCCTAACATGCTTGAACATATATTCTAGGGATGGCAGTTTGTAACCGGTTAACAGATTAATCGGTCGGAACAATGGCAATCGGTTAGAAAATTTGTAATCGGTTAGTCGGAAAAAATAAGATATAATGTTAAATTGTACACAATTTTCTTACAATTCATTTGAAATGTTCTTTTCTGTGCATAAAGTTGGTAATTGAGCGTTTAATAAAATTATTTAAGCTAATTTGGAGGTAATTTTATTTCTCTGGATGGATACAGAGGGATAAATTGTCAGTTTGTGTAGTGTTAATCACTGTAAAAACATCATGTTGTTACCCCTATAGTACTTAAATTCTTTAATAATTACAAATGATCCCTCAAATCTCTGTTAATTGGTATGTTTTTCATTTTCAGTTATATATCCAATTAAAGAAGACATTTGTTATTTCATTTCAAGGCATATTTAGCGTAAATCTGCTTTTGTGACAATGCAGAAAAAAAACCTTTGAGAATCTGCTATGAATGTTATTGATAATTTCTAAAATGTTTGTTGTGAAATTTGTATAAAAAAAACATCTTTAGTTTTCTGATTCGGACAAGTAAAACTTTTTTAACTTTCGTCATTTTCAGTCTTTCTGTGTATACGGATAGAAGTACATGTACATGAAACAATAACTTGTCAAAAAGAAAAAAATTGTTTTTTTGATACGATTAACCGGTTAATCGGTCAGAACGTGTTGCGGTTAACCGATTAGCAATTTTGTATTCGATTGCCATCCCTAATATATTCATATGCAGTTATTGTACCTGTAAAGAAAATTAATCAAAAAATTCTTTAAAAGCATGAAGACATAAATAATATAACAGTATGAAATTTTATACAGTTTTTACATCCTAAGTTTATACAATTCCTCAAATAAAAGCATTTCTTGCTTGAACTATCATATCTGGCGTATGGATCAACTTGATGAATGCGTGAAAAATTTTTACAGCTCTGAAACGAGCCAACTCCAAAAAAAAAAACCTGTCCATGCATTGCAATAGGTGTTGAGTTCATTTAAAACTTGTTTACTCAGCAAAAGTTCAGACTTGTTGCTAGATCTTGTATATCAAACATGTTAAATGGGGGTCATATCAAATCAAAGAAAGGTCAAGTTAAAGCCCTTAGGCCTAGAAAAAAAATATGTTTGTTTCCGCTTTCCCGACCGACCCTAATTTATAGTGCCGACCCTAAAAATTTTTTTAATGCTTTTGTCCCAGGTAGTGCAAGATTTCACCCAGGGAATTATAGTCTCCAACTTCGCAAGCTTTTCAAGACAGAAAGAAGTTTGAGTCACCTTTCCATTATAAGTTTAAGTCACAGAAATGCTTGAAAACACCATTTCTTTTGTCATTAATCATGTTAATGTTACTTCTAAACACGTTTTGATTAAAGAAGTAAAAAAAAAAATTTTCAAAAAAAAAATTTGCTTACCGACCTACCCTATATTTTTTTTTCAGCCTGAAAGCGGACACATATATTTTTTTTTCTAGGCCTTAGGCTACCGGATCATGTGACGTAACAATACAGATACAGAGATAAAGAAGAAGGTCAAGGACGATGACAGTTGGGGATCTCTGAACAGAGCTTTTGAGAACGGACAACAAGTATACTTTATTCCGACAAATAAAGGACTTCTTTTATCTCTTTTTTACATTGATTAAGGACAGTGATTTTTTTCATAAGTTGAGACACACGCCAGGAAGGTCCAGTCTGCCTCCCTCCTGGGAATAGCTGCAGAACAGCACTCTTCTTGTGAAAATTTGGACAGATAAAGCAGAGAACAACAGGTCCTGGTTAGAATAATTATTGATAGCTATGTAGGTATTTAAACCTACCAAAAGAAGCTATTTTTACCTACTTTTATGTATTATCTGCATTTTGCAGACCTGTTTTAAGTTTAACCATATCGTTGTCTCTCAGTATTTTTTATTAGATTTGTCCGTCAGATTTGGGATTTGCCAGTAAGACTTCACTTTTCATAAATTTTACATATCTAAATGGAGAACAACTACTTTTCTGATTGATATAACATGGTTTAATAAAATGGTCATAATCATTTTAAACTACAATGTTTTGGCAAACCGACATAACTGTGTTTGAAAAATGTTTTAGTGATTGAAAAGGGTGAAACCGAGAAAGATCATAACAAAAGCTATTTAAGCTAACTTTCCAATAATTCAATTCTAAACAAGTGTACTTATTCTGTATTTTCATAATGGCAGGATGTGAGACGTATTTTGGACTAAAAATCCGTACAAAATACGACGAAATCGTGAGAGAAAATAGGTCTGATTTTCTAACCAAAAGAACAAATAATACACCATGGTGAATTACCACATCTTTTATACAGCCAAAATAATGATAAATAATACAAAATTTTGGCAGAAAAAAAAACTTCATCAATCATGAAACAGCATTTTTACACTAGTTTCAATGCGAAATTTGATGATATATGAAGTTATCATTTTTTGGACAAATATTTGTTATATCCATCATAGTTTTTTCAATGGGTGGCACTGTAGCTCTCCGGTCTATCAATATTTTTTTTTCGGAGAGCTACAGATCTGCAGCTAGCTCCGTTCCTGCATTTGGTCACAAAATGCAAGTAATGCAGAAATTAGGTGGCTACTTTGGATATGTATAAATACCTACGTATCATGAATCATGAATAGCTTTGTATGTAGCTGCAGATCTGTAGCGTTATGGTTTTATATATTTGTCTTTGACCATAACGCTACAGATCCCGTAGTGCAAAAAAGTTGCAATTTACGGCGCAATATTTTTTGCGCTCTTTGGGGGAGAATTTCTCCAATTTCTAGCATTGGTCAATCAACTACCTTTCAACTCCTAATTCTAGACACATTTTGTAGCCAATATGTATAGTTTATCCACCTCCCAACCATTTATAGTTGTCTCTACAGGCAATAAACTCGCTTGAAGTGAATTTTCAGTTATCTAAGAAATAATTTTAATCAAACGAGTTTATCATTTGTATAGACGACTATAAAGGGTTGGGAGATGGATAAAATACACAGATTAGTTAAATAATGTGTCTAGAATTAGGAGTTAAAAGGTAGTTGATTGAACGATGCTGGAAAGTGGAGAAAAGAGCGCAAAAAATATTGCGCCGTAATTTGCACTTTTTTTGCACTACGGGATCTGTAGCGTTATGGTCAAAGACAAATATATAAAACCATAACGCTACAGATCTGCAGCTAGTGATGGGGAATCGGAAAAAAATCAGAATCGATTATTGGTAATAATCGGATGGGCATAATCGATTAATAATCGATTATAATCGAAATTTTGAACTATAATGAAATTAATATAGAAAAGTTAAAACTAATTCAGATTTCTGTCAGACTTTTACAAAAAATTCATTTACACAGGGACGTAGTATCAGGGGGGGCCAGGGGGGGCCTGGCCCCCCCACTTTTTTTCTCCAATAATACTTTTACTATAGTAAATGTACATTGAAGGAATGGTTGGCCCTCCCACTTTTAACCATAGTATAGTGATATGAAGGAAAAAATTGGAAGTGAAAGTAACTTGGCTCTGGAAAAGTTGGCCACTACCCCCCCCCCCCCCCCCCCCCCCCCCCCCCCCCCCCCACGAAATAGGATTTTCGAGTTTGGGCAAATTTTAATTTTTTTTTTTTTTTTTTTTTTTTTTTGCTTGTCAACTTTTTCAGGTGAGTAAAAAAAAAATTTTCTCAGGTTGGCCCCCCCACTTTCAAAAACGATGCTACGTGCCTGTTACATACATAAAATATTCAAAAATGTTAATTGAAATTTCTTTTTTTTTAAAGTGGAAAATATTTTGTTTACCCTCAACAATGTAGGACTATTAAAAACAGAATGGGAATTTATTTTTTTTTATAAAGTCCATGCAATGGGTATTTTACTGATATTAGTCCCACCTTTCATTTAATACAAGTACCTATTTCATTTATTTAGTTATAATTAGTTAAAATTGCAAGTTTTAAAAGTAGTTATCCAGAAGAAAGACTTGTATTTCTGATTATAATTACGTTTAAAGATTGACTAAACTAATTGTGATTTCCTTTGTATTTAGTAAAACCTTGCAATATCACCGTTTCCTGGTTTTAGTCTGACCCCATATTTAATCATGGCGGTAAAAGTATCAACAAGACACGGATTGACGGAATCCTTTCATGTTTTCAACATTCATCACTACTTTTATGCTCTTTGCACTTGGATTTGGTAATAAAATTAAAGTATGACAATTTCATTTTTTGTTAGCGATGTCGGCGACATTTATTTTGGTAGCTAAACACAGTTTCGTATAAAATCCAGGGGGTTTTTCCCAGAGAGAAGCTTGCTGGGTAGGGATTTTCCTGCTATTTATAGGAGTCTAGATGAAAACTGCATCTTTTTTGTTTTTATTTGCATAAAGTAGAGTCTTATCTTAATATTTAAAGAAAAAAATGTGCATTCATTTTTAGAAAAAAAAAATTGTGAGACTTTTTAATAGGGGGAGATAACTCCCAAAACATCCAGTTTTCACATGTGCAGAATTGCATGAGTCAATTAGCAGGTAATGTAGCTCTTTCAAGAGGTGGAAAATGTACCCTAAAAGCACACTAAAAGAAAACCTTAGGACTTGTTCTGTGAAATGCATACAACTTATTTTGTCTGATTTTTTTCTGTTTTTGTTGAGCAGGGGGGTTAAAAATGCATAGGTGCACTGAAAATGGATGCATAAACAACCCAATATCCCCCATTTTTCAGGTGTCAAATACCCCCTAGTAGTAATTGATGAATGTATTATAGTTGGATATTTACAAAATTCACAATTTTATCTTTCCATTGATATGCAGAAGTCTATGTAACATTATCCACCATTTTATTTTTTTATAGGGGTCAGTTTTGCTTGTCCCTCACCAAGTAACGTCCTGATAATGTCATACATAAAACTGTGTTTTGCACCCTTAAGGAGTAGCATTTGATGACATTTCCCACATTTATTTGCCTGTAAGTTCATAGAAAATTGCTTTATTTGTTTTAATTTATGTAGTAAACCATACAATATAATCTCAGGTTGACACTGTGTAAAGCATAATGCCTATTAGATACATGTTCCATAGAATTTATACATATGATAAGGATTCAGGGGTTAAAGTTGTTATTTTACATTATGACGCAACTGCATTGTGACATCAAAGTGTGACGTCATGTCAAAAATGGAAGCTTCGCAAGGTCATGACCTTCAGTTTAATTGATCGCAAATGAGAATATGTATCTTCTGTATAGATATACATGTGACATAGACTTATTGAGTATCTAGTTAGGGTGACACTGTCCAGATTTTTTAGGCAATCTTCTGATTTAAGACAGTGACTATTTCCAATTAGACCCCCCCCCCCCCCCCCCGTTTATACAGAAACTAGCAATATCTGTAAAAATTGTTTGGCAGCTTTTCAAAAAAATTATAATGTAACATTTTATTGATATTCAAATACTGTATATTTCATACTTTGTGTTTTTTAAATTGAAGAAAAATAAAATTATTGTGTGAGCTGATTTGGTTAGGTTTGAATTTCTCTTCGAAGTCCTGTTTTATGCGTCGACCAATGTCGTAGACATGTAATACTAAATTTACAATTACTTGCCCATTTCTGGACCAAATTCAACAATTTATGCACCAAAATGTTTGGAATTCTGTCCTCTTTGCACCTAAATACAAAAAAGTGAATTGCAAAAAAAATTTATTTCCTTTAAGGTAGCTAAACACAGTTTCGTATAAAATCCAGGGGGTTTTTCCCAGAGAGAAGCATGCTGGGTAGGGATTTTCCTGCTATTTATAGGAGTCTAGATGAAAACTGCATCTTTTTTGTTTTTATTTGCATAAAGTAGAGTCTTATCTTAATATTTAAAGAAAAAAATGTGCATTCATTTTTAGAAAAAAAAAATTGTGAGACTTTTTAATAGGGGGAGATAACTCCCAAAACATCCAGTTTTCACATGTGCAGAATTGCATGAGTCAATTAGCAGGTAATGTAGCTCTTTCAAGAGGTGGAAAATGTACCCTAAAAGCACACTAAAAGAAAACCTTAGGACTTGTTCTGTGAAATGCATACAACTTATTTTGTCTGATTTTTTCTGTTTTTGTTGAGCAGGGGGGTTAAAAATGCATAGGTGCACTGAAAATGGATGCATAAACAACCCAATATCCCCCATTTTTCAGGTGTCAAATACCCCCTAGTAGTAATTGATGAATGTATTATAGTTGGATATTTACAAAATTCACAATTTTATCTTTCCATTGATATGCAGAAGTCTATGTAACAATCCACCATTTTATTTTTTTATAGGGGTCAGTTTTGCTTGTCCCTCACCAAGTAACGTCCTGATAACGTCATACATAAAACTGTGTTTTGCACCCTTAAGGAGTAGCATTTGATGACATTTCCCACATTTATTTGCCTGTAAGTTCATAGAAAATTGCTTTATTTGTTTTAATTTATGTAGTAAACCATACAATATAATCTCAGGTTGACACTGTGTAAAGCATAATGCCTATTAGATACATGTTCCATAGAATTTATACATATGATAAGGATTCAGGGGTTAAAGTTGTTATTTTACATTATGACGCAACTGCATTGTGACATCAAAGTGTGACGTCATGTCAAAAATGGAAGCTTCGCAAGGTCATGACCTTCAGTTTAATTGATCGCAAATGAGAATATGTATCTTCTGTATAGATATACATGTGACATAGACTTATTGAGTATCTCGTTAGGGTGACACTGTCCTGATATTTTAGGCAATCTTCTGATTTAAGACAGTGACTATTTCCAATTAGACCCCCCCCCCCCCCCCGTTTATACAGAAACTAGCAATATCTGTAAAAATTGTTTGGTAGCTTTTCAAAAAAATTATAATGTAGCATTTTATTGATATTCAAATACTGTATATTTCATACTTTGTGTTTTTTAAATTGAAGAAAAATAAAATTATTGTGTGAGCTGATTTGGTTAGGTTTGAATTTCTCTTCGAAGTCCTGTTTTATGCGTCGACCAATGTCGTAGACATGTAATACTAAATTTACAATTACTTGCCCATTTCTGGACCAAATTCAACAATTTATGCACCAAAATGTTTAGAATTCTGTCCTCTTTGCACCTAAATACAAAAAAGTGAATTGCAAAAAATTTTTATTTCCTTTAAGGTAGCTAAACACAGTTTCGTATAAAATCCAGGGGGTTTTTCCCAGAGAGAAGCTTGCTGGGTAGGGATTTTCCTGCTATTTATAGGAGTCTAGATGAAAACTGCATCTTTTTTGTTTTTATTTGCATAAAGTAGAGTCTTATCTTAATATTTAAAGAAAAAAATGTGCATTCATTTTTAGAAAAAAAAAATTGTGAGACTTTTTAATAGGGGGAGATAACTCCCAAAACATCCAGTTTTCACATGTGCAGAATTGCATGAGTCAATTAGCAGGTAATGTAGCTCTTTCAAGAGGTGGAAAATGTACCCTAAAAGCACACTAAAAGAAAACCTTAGGACTTGTTCTGTGAAATGCATACAACTTATTTTGTCTGATTTTTTCTGTTTTTGTTGAGCAGGGGGGTTAAAAATGCATAGGTGCACTGAAAATGGATGCATAAACAACCCAATATCCCCCATTTTTCAGGTGTCAAATACCCCCTAGTAGTAATTGATGAATGTATTATAGTTGGATATTTACAAAATTCACAATTTTATCTTTCCATTGATATGCAGAAGTCTATGTAACAATCCACCATTTTATTTTTTTATAGGGGTCAGTTTTGCTTGTCCCTCACCAAGTAACGTCCTGATAACGTCATACATAAAACTGTGTTTTGCACCCTTTATAATCGATTAGTAGCATCGAAAAGCTTCTAACGACCGACAATCGATTGTCGGCGACAATCGTTCCATCACTATCTGCAGCTACTTTGTATGTAGAACATATCTATCAATAGCTACCTAGGTAAAAATATTTTTTGGACTGGACCTGTCAGACTAACCTCTATAGAATAGATTACGTTTAAGTCACATTGATGGTGTCTACAATGCTTAGATATGTGGAGCTCTCTTCGCTCTCTTTGTTAAAAATCCGAATTTTCTCAAACAGAGAGTTCTTCAGATGTGCCGGGAGCATCTTCGATCCAGGTCAGGAATTGAATGAAGATTAACATTGAAATACTGACTGCTTTTACACGTTGATAATTCATATAGGTGGAACTATATCAACATAAATTTGTTTATTGTCTATATATTACTTACCAGTCGGCAACCCTGAGCGCGCCAAAACACAGTTGTCTTTTACGTAGAGCTAGCTGCGTATTTTCGTATCACTATTTAGGCTGTTTAAAATTAAAACTACGTTTAACGTCACCCGCGCGCGTAGGTTTATGAGAAATTCGTCTTTGAAAAAAAACAAACAATTCGGAATTCCGTATGTCCGTTCCGGTTTGGTTCTTCAATTAGCGGCTGAATTCTGCTTCCCGTAGTGACAGAAAATGTGCTTTGATGGATAGCTGCAGTAAAGGCAGTTGAGTTGGTGTCTTATTAATGAAAACTAGAGAATTAAAGAGTTTGGGACCATAAATGTAAGTAAAAAATAAATTATTTTATGATTATATTAATGACAAAGTCTTGTTTGTTAATTTTTTTGTGTCAGTCACTCAGTCTTCGAATTATCAGTCTAGACGAACTCCAAAAACGGCGTGAACTCCGAAAAAGAAGTCTTTGGCTCCGTCATGCATTGCGGCAAAATGGCTTCCGATGTAAACAAACGATGGATTGTCGTTCGCTTTCTCCACAAATACGACTGAATAATGGCTGTATTTAGTAACTTGTGACTGGATTTTAATTTTTGTTTAATAAATAATTGTACCCATTAAATTATTTAGTGGTTATTGACTTATTTATCGCTCTGTATTCTTGCATAATAGTGATTTGGGATATACGTACGACACCGGGATTCAATAGAGTCGGTAAGAATTAATTTTCTAACTTAATTTATTGTCCCCTGATTTAAATTTTATGCCATTCCTACTATAAAGATACTTAAATTTTACTTCTAAGACACATATCGTATTTTTTTTTAATGAAAAACCGCACAGTTTTGGCGGCGGAGCAGAGATATTAACAGGTTCGATTTGAGAAGAATTTTTACCGTAATTTTAAAAGAATGATTTTTTTTTCAAGTTCTTAAACTCAGATTATAATTCTAAAAATGTTTTCATGATTATATCTATTCATATGTGTAAAAATTAGGTATATAGCGATTGTGATAACTAACGCTCTCAATATTCAGATGTCATACAGCATTATATGACGAAATAATATTACAAATAGGTAAAAATTCGGTCAATGTTGAACAGTTACAACATATATATTACATTGTTCAATTTTACATATTTTTCCCTTTTATTATATATTTAATTCCCAAACGTTTATTTTTCTTTGTATTTGATCTAACTTGAAACGTGAACTTTCTTCAAAAAAGCCTCGGAGGAAATATGGAAACTGAATGGATTCTCATGTAACTGTCACCTGATCGACTCTTATTTATGATTAAAACCATCAATTCAGTACTTTTTAATTATTGGTAAGATGTATATACAATGCAGTTGCTCATTGCTGATCTAAACATGCTGAAATTCATTCGTACACGATAGACAAGAAAGACAGAGGAAATTCGAACTGAAAATTCGCCAGCGTTCCTTACTAACAAAAAAAACTTCTAAAATCAGTAAAAGTAGTTCTAAAATGACTAACTTAGATACTACAAACAAATTATCAACCACAGAGATGTTTTCATAAGATTAAGACTGTTTAATTTGTATTTTGTATCCTACTTGTACGATGTCTGGCTGAACCTCGAAGTTGGTCAACTTCGACTTGAAATTAAAAACTATTTGCACATGAAATCAAAATTCTAACAAATACGTTCTCTAAAACCTTTTATTATTAATAATTTCTGAGAACTTACATTATTGTAAGGTAATCCAATTTTTTGCAAAAACACTTTTTATAAGAGCCCACTTTTCACGATTTTTCACCGTTTTTTATATAACTGCGCATGCGCTGGACTCGTTTTTTGGAGTCTTTTCTGGACTGAAATTCTCACTTCCGTTAACGCCGTTTTTGGAGTTCGTCTAGACTGATTATGTGTCAGACTGACAGTGACAGACTCTCAGATCGTGATTCTTTTGGCTGAACTTTTCATTGTATTTTGGAGAGAATCTAAAAACTATTTTTACTGAGTGGAAACTGTGTCAAAATCCAAGATTTATATACAGTGAAAAGCATAATTGTTTCATATTAAAATTATTTCTGTAAAAATCGAAAGGAACAGTAATGAGTTAAGTAATTGATTTCTTCATAATTTATGTACCTACAAATAGCTACAATTTTTGGGAAAGATAATATTCTTGTCATAACCATTTGAGCAGGGAGAAGGTTACTGAAGATAGGGCCTTTCAAGTGAAGGAGAGTAAGGAAAGTGGTTGGGGTATTCCAAGATGTGAAGAATCCTGTCTTTTGTGTGGAATTCAAGGTATTAAAGATAATCTAACAGCTATCAGTATGGTCCAAATATTAGTATTCACACTTTCAAAACTTAATGCTAGTAGATCTAGTACTAAGAAAAAAATACGACATAATTCAATTTGAGGATATTTCAACATGAACGCTTTAAAATATTGTCATCAATAATTTTAATTGTAGATATTGATAAACTTTTCCCACAAGAAGAAGCATTTGCCTCCAGGGTACCATGGACGTGTGGCAATATAAATCCAAAGGACAACTGAGGCCTAGTTAATAGCCAATTTCCTGCACATTCAGTCTTAGACTACATTGTTTGCTAACAATAGGACTCAAACTGATTTACATACTAAGGAAAAACTCTTCTAAGGAAATTAATCTTAGGTGTCATATCAATTAAATGCTCTTATTACTTAATTGTAATGTTTTTAATGTACTGAATAGGTTAATTTGAATAAATTCACGATTGTTTGAAAATTTTGTTTGTTTATTTTTTTCCTCCCTCCCTC
Organism: Saccostrea cuccullata; assembly: GCF_032062105.1. Taxonomy (NCBI): domain Eukaryota; kingdom Metazoa; phylum Mollusca; class Bivalvia; order Ostreida; family Ostreidae; genus Saccostrea; species Saccostrea cuccullata. The sequence continues at coordinate 4,108 of NW_026919106.1, read as the reverse complement.
GTAGGTTTTGAACTTTAGATGTGACGTTAAACGTAGAATTAACTTTAAACAGCCTTATGAGGTATAAATAGGGAGTAGTTATTGTAGCGAACATCCTGCCACCTGGCGTCATAATGCGGCATTAAAATAGCACAATTTGTATTGGTCTTCCTTCAAAGCGCTTCATGGATTGCGTAATTGAATTTACGATTTTAATTCAGATAATGATAGTAATGTGTTTAAAACTATGTATCAATTTAAAAGGAAGAAGAAGGAACTTACAAGAACAAAGCAACTTAGATATAAACATGAAATAAAGAATGGAAGAATTTTAAAGTTAAATGTAAGAAGCACGAATATTAAAGCAATGAAGTGACATATAGTTGCAATAATACTAAAGAATAAGCAAGATGACAGAATTTAAGAACAACAAGAGATGTTTGTAAAACACTTATGCCCCCCTCCCCCCAAATTTGAATTTTTTTGTAAGTCCAAGGGGGCATAAATCTGTCAAAAATGGCACGATTGTATCCAAAACAGAACTTGACCTAGATATTCATCTGATTAATCTGTATATTAAATTTCATCTCAGTATGTGCAATGGTTGCAAAGAAAATGAACGGAAACTGCAAATAATTGAAATTTTTCCAAACTCCAAGGGGCATAACTCTGTCAAAAATGGTGCGATCTTACCCAAAACAGAACTTGACTTAGATATTCATGTGATATATCTGTATACCAAATTTGATTTCAGTATGTGCAACGGTTGCAAAGAAAATGAGCGGAAACTGCAAATAATTGAAATTTTTTCAAACTGCAAAGGGGCATAACTCTGTTAAAAATGGTGCAATCGTACCCAAAGCAGAACTTGGCCTAGATATATATGTGATATATCTGTATACCAAATTTGATTTCAGTATGTGCAACGGTTGCAAAGAAAATGAGCGGAAACTGAAAATAATTGAATTTTTTTCAAACTGCAAGGGGCATAACTCTGTCAAAAATGGTGCAATCGTACCCAAAACAGAACTTGGCCTAGATATATATGTGATATATCTGTATACCAAATTTGATTTCAGTATGTGCAACAGTTGCAAAGAAAATGAGCGGAAACTGCAAATAATTGAAATTTTTCCAAGTCCAAGGGGCATAACTCTGTCAAAAATGGTGCAATCGTACCCAAAACAGAACTTGGCCTAGATATTCATGTGATATATCTGTATACCAAATTTGAATTCAGTATGTGCAACGGTTGCAAAGAAAATGAGCGGAAACTGCAAATAATTGAAATTTTTCCAAGTCCAAGGGGCATAACTCTGTCAAAAATGGTGCGATCGTACCCAAAACAGAACTTGGCCTAGATATTCATGTGATATATCTGTATACCAAATTTCATTTCAGTATGGGCAACGGTTATGAAGAAAATGAACGGAAACTGAATGGACCGACAGACCGACGGACCGACAGACCGACAGACAGCAGCAAAGCAATATGCCCTCCCTTCTTCGAAGGGGGGCATAATAAAGTGACATATAATTAACACAGTACCAAAGAATAAGCAAGAAGGCAGAATATGAGAACAATAAAGTAACATATAATTAATATAATACCAAAGAATCAGCAAGTAAGCATAATAAGAATAAATGCAAGACGCATAGAATTATGGCGGTAATTCCCTTCCATAAGAATGTCAGCTCAGCAGCTAAAATTGACACCATCTTTAGTTGGCAGTATAATAACTGGGCCAGCGTTGGCCCAATATAAATATCCCATCTTTGAAACACCTAAACAAAAGAACACTCGTGCTAACATCGGGCCAACATACTACAATGTACTACCAAATTGATAAGACATTTTTTGAGGGTGTATTACAAACATTGGGCCAACGTTTGGCCATCATAATACTACCAGTTAGATAAAACACTTTATTAAGGATGTATTACAAACATTTAGCCTACGTCAGGCCAACACACTAATATCAACTTGATAAGACGCATTCTTTATGGGTGTATAACAAACATCGGGCCAACGTTGGGCCAGCATACTACTACCAACTTTAAAAGACACTCTCTTTAAGGGTGTATTACAAACATCGGGCCAACGTTGGGCCAACATACTACTACCAACTTTAAAAGACACTTTCTTTAAGGGTGTATTACAAACATCGGGCCAACGTTGGGCCAACATACTACTACCAACTTTAAAAAACACTTTCTTTAAGAGTGTATTACAAACAGTGGGCCAACGTTGGGCCAACATCAACATCCCTCCTTCCTTGGGAAGCAAAGTGAATGGAAGTTACTAACGTTGGACCATTGTTGGGCCAACATAGGAATTCTGTCATGGTCGAGGAGGTTGGCATGGTGACATTGGTCCAACGTTGGCCCAACGTTGTTCCCCCAACGCCAACCATACAACCTTTTGCCAATGTTGGCCCAACATAGTCTTGCTATCTGGGATGTTTATATTATAAATGAATTAATAATATTTCAGGAATTTAAAAGTTATTAAGAAACGGTAATTTAAGTAAAAAAAGTTAAATCGTATCTATATAAATCGTATATGTACGTATACAACTATAACGTGCGTGTGCAGCTTAAACTTGACATAAAGATTTATTACGGCCGGGGAAAGTTAAAGATACTGAAATAAACATGAAAAAAAATTGTTTTTTTTTTAAATTTTAATGTAGCTTACATAATTATGTTAATTCGAAGGATAGTTTTTACGATATGACTAGGAATAAATAAGATAATCATTGCAAGAAAAATGATAACTCTGCAATTTTTTTTAAAAGTTTTTTTTTTTTTATCTTCTTGAAAAAATTCTTGCCTTCTTCATCACATTGAAGATTTTGTCAGTTGCACACGTGTGCGTACCTATGTTTTTCTTTAAGTTTTTAAAAAAGAAAGTTTTCTTTTTTCTTTTTGATGTTTTATTTTCTTCTTCTAAAAACAAGATTGTTTTAGTTTAGTTTAAACAAAAGTATCAATTGTTGTCTAAAGTTTAATAAAGACAGAAAGTGACAAAACTTCTACCTTATACTTGCAAGAAAATAATGGATATGTTTTTTTAAAAACAACAACTCTCTCTTTCTATCTCTCTCTCTCTGATTCAAAACTAAAGAATTTTCAATCTGTTCATCCCCTAAAATGTAATGGAACAGGCCAAATACCGGATGTTTCTTTCGAATATCCTCGTGTGTTTACCTTGTATTATACGCAAAAGTACAAAACCCGGAAACGATTATTCAAAACACAACAGGTGCGAAAGTGGACTAGTCCAGGTAGACTACAAACATTCAAAATGGCGTCTGGTAAAGGCGCAGGTAAAGGCTATCAAGAGAAAAGCCGAGGATACATGTACTGGTTTGCCTTTATTTGTTCGATAATCTCTCTGGTTTTAGTGTTTGTTGCCTTCGCCTCCCCCTTCTGGTACAAGTCATGGAGCCGAGTCCACAGTCCCCTCGCCAATGTCGGGATGTGGCATATTTGTCTCTCAGGATGGGTCAAGCCAAGGGACCCCACCATGAGATCATATGTAGGCTGCTGGTGGATCCATTCTACTTTCTTTGAAGACGTCTGGGATGAAATAATGCCAGGTAGATTTCATCAATCCATATATAATAAGTAAAGTGACTTAATTAATCACATAAAAGTAAAATGATAGATCTATGCAAGAAAGAGCTTGTTTTGCTTTAATATTTTGGCTCAACCATTTTACACGATTAGCTTCATGTTCAATATCACCAGGTTAAATCCAAACTTTAAATTTTTTTTTGAAAGGGGGGGGGGTGAAAAATAATATATACTGAGAGGAATTTGCATGGGTTACTTTTAGTTGTTACGAAATGAATCTGTTTTTAAACATATTTTTTTAACATCATTCCCAAAAGCAAGATTCTCTGTGCAGGAGCTTGATGACAATATTTTAATTCTAACTAGTTCACATTACATTGATCTTTTTTTCAGCCTGGTTCCGAGTCGTCCAGACGGTTGTCATCCTGACCCTGCTGATCAACATGGCTGCCGTGTTCATGCTCTCCTTCTATCCGGTAGACAGATTGAGGATCAAATACTACAACCCAAACCGATACAGGGCCTTCCTGGTTAACTCTGTCCTCATGTTT
>NW_026919105.1:0-153442 GCF_032062105.1 Saccostrea cuccullata | reverse complement strand
AAAAGATTGTATCTAAATTCTTGGTAACTAATCAACTTTTCTGCACACGCGTACAATAGGGAGGAAGAAGTAAAGCAATATTTTCATGCTGGGGCATACTAAATTTTTTTTACTTGTATTTTTCTCCATAAAAAGATTTTTTAGGTTCAGAAACCAGTACTTTCTGAAACCTTATACTTTAAGGAATTAAACAAAATTTGCACGAGCATGCAAAATTCTATCTTTGTCAATTTTCCCCGTAGGCTTTGTGCGTCACGGTGTCTCTATAAAAGGATAAAAAAAAAATGTACATCTCACAATCAGACCTTTACTTGGCAAAATTATCTTAAAGAAGAGGCCCATCGGCCACATGGCTCACCTGAGCACCCTGGCTAAGGGCGGGGACTAGGATTTGAACAAATTTGTATACATGAATCTACACTAACAAAGATGCCTGCATATTTCTTTGACTAACCATGGCTTCTTTACCCTTAAAGTCTGTGCACCCCCCCCCCGGTTGTGATGATTGGAACAAAATCAAATCTACACTTCCTGAGGATGCTTCCATGTAAATATGATTAATCATGGCTTTCCTGTGTCCTGGAAAAAAGTTTCCTGTATATAACTTAAATCGTCCCTCGTGGCCCCGGGGGTCATGATTTGAACAAACTTGAATCGACATTACCTGAGGATGCTTCCATATAAGTATGACCAGTCATGGCTTTGCTGTTCTTGAGAGGATTTTTAGCTCTACTGGTCAGAGACCAGAAGAGCTTATGCGATAGTAATGCGTCCGTCGTCCGTCCGTCCGTCTGTCTGTCTGTAAACAATTTTTCAAAATGCTACTCCTCCTACAGTTTTGGTCTGATTTCAATATAACTTGGCACACAAGTAAACTACACTAAGATACATAATTCTGTATATCGGTTTTTGATTTCGATGAACGGTGTTGCCGTGGTTACTAAAAATAGAAATTTCTGTGAAATTCTTTCAAAATGCTACTCCTTCTACAGTTTTAGTCTGATTTCAATATAACTTGGCACACAAGTAGACTACAGTAAGATACATAATTCTGTGTATCGGTTTTCGATTTCGATGAACGGTGTTCCGTGGTTACTAAAAATAGAAATTTCTGTGAAATTCTTTCAAAATGCTACTCCTTCTACAGTTTTAGTCTGATTTCAATATAACTTGGCACACAAGTAGACTACACTAAGATACATAATTCTGTGTATTGGTTTTTGATTTCGATGAACGGTGTTGCCGTGGTTACTAAAAATAGAAATTTCTGTGAAATTCTTTCAAAATGCTACTCCTTCTACAGTTTTAGTCTGATTTCAATATAACTTGGCAAACAAGCAGACTACACTAAGATACACAATTCTGTTTATCAGTTTTTGATCTCGATGAACGGTGTTGCCGTGGTTACTAAAAATAGAAATTTCTGTGAAATTCTTTCAAAATGCTACTCCTTCTACAGTTTTAGTCTGATTTCAATATAACTTGGCACACAAGTAGACTACAATAAGATACATAATTCTGTGTATCGGTTTTTGATTTCGATGAACGGTGTTGCCGTGGTTACTAAAAATAGAAATTTCTGTGAAATTCTTTCAAAATGCTACTCCAAATACAAATTTTAGTCTTATTATAATATAAATGTGGCATGCAAGTAGACTGCACTAAGAACATAAAGAGACTTAATCAAGGATCATTATTCTATTTATTGCTATTGAAAAGTTTCAATTTCCAACTGCTTAAGTACTTTTCTCTTCCTTTGCTATAAGTACAAACCAGTAGAGCTTCAGTCTCGACAGAGACTTCTGGTTAAAGATTGTTCCTATATATTTCTATGTTAAACTTTGATCGTCCCTCGTGGCCCCGCCCTACTCCCGGGAGTCATGATTTGAACAAACTTGATACAACATATACCTAGGGATGCTTCCATGTAAGTATGACCTAATATGGCTTTGCTGTTCTTGAGAAGATTTTTTAAAGATTTTCCCTATATATTCCTATGTAAAATTTTGGTCGGCCATTTGGGCCCCACCCTAGCCCTGGGAGTCATGATTTGAACAAACTTGAATCCACACTACCTGTGGATGCTTTCATATAAATATGACCAATCATGGCTTTGCTGTTCTTGAGATTTTTCCTGTATATTTCTATGTAAAACTTTGATCGTCCTTTGTGGCCCCGCCCTACCCCCGGAGGTCACGATTTGAACAAATTTGAATCTACATTACTTGAGGATGCTTCCATTTAAGTTTCAGCTTTTCTGGCACACTGGTTCTTGAGAAGAAGATTTTTAAAGATTTTTTCCTATATATTTCTTTGTAAAACTTTGATCGTCCCTTGTTGCCCCGCCCTAGCCGCGGTCGTGATGATTGGAACAAAATTAAATCTACACTTCCTGAGGATGCTTTCATGTAAATATAATTAATCATGGCTTTCCTGTGTCCTGAAAAAAAGTTTCCTCTATATAACTTAAATCGTCCCTCGTGGCCGCGCCCTACCCCCGGGGGTCACGATTTGAACAAATTTGAATCTACACTATCTGAGGATGCTTCCCCATAAGTTTCATCTTTCCTGGCACAGTGGTTCTTTATATGACAATTTTTTAAACATGCCACCAAATTTTCACTAATTCTCAATTATATCCCCTTGAATTTGGGCGTGGCTCTTTATTTGAACAAACTTGAATCCCTTTTACCCAAGGATGCTTTTAGCAAGTTTGGTTGAAATTGGCCAAGTGGTTCTGGAGAAGAAGTCGAAAATGTAAAAATTTTACAGACGGACAGACGGATTACAGACAAAATGTGACCAGAAAAGCTCACTTGAAGTTTCAGCTCAGGTGAGCTAAAATTAAAAAAAACTAGAGGTACTGTGAGCAATGAGCTCACTAAATGACACCCTCCGCCTCCCATATAGTTATAATGGCAAAGTCCATATAAAACCTAAAATATGAGTCGGATCAAAAAGTAAAATAGGAGGTGCACAATGGCAATATGTAATAAAGATTCTGTGAAAGTTTCATTAAATTTCACTCAGTGGTATAAGAGGAGTTGCGGATAAGAGATGGGTACCCCAAAAGCGTAACAGACAGACGGACGGACACACCGATTACAGTATACCCTCCCACTTTCCAAGCAGGGGTATAATAATATATACGGTAGATACTAAGTTTTGTTACTTGTCAATTATTATTTCGATTTGATGTTCATATCTTCCATAAAATTTCTGCTCATGTTTTAGCCCACTTCAGATAATAAATACTTTCTACTTTAAAATGCTGACTGACGTTCACACAACTTGTCTACAGATTTTTTCTGTTTGCCGATCATGGTCGGTTTGGCCGTTTACGCCTCTCTTTGGTACCTTATCCCCATCTGATGTTTTTGGATGTTTGCTCTGCTCACGATTTGTAAAGTTTCTGTGAACTTTTGAGCTGGATTGCGGTTCGTTATCTCCATGTTTTATTATTCATGGAGTTGGTATCTATTTATTCCATGTTTCGCCTTATAGCTTCGATTCAGAGATTCATCTCAACATTTAGATCAGAGATATATGAAAATAACAAAGCCAATTGTAATGGATATAACTGGACAAGAAAGTCGCAAGTGCATCCGGCTTCAATCCGTAAAAAAAGCGAACAACTTTTACCCTGATGGTACGAATTCACATAATTATTAACACTTCTTCGTAGAGAGAATATCAACAACATGAAATCTATGTCACAAATAATTTTATAACTGGTATCTGCTAGCTAACGGGAAGGATGGTCATGTTACCATTGGATACTTATCCTGGCGCTTAATTACAATTTCCATGCTGGAGTAACTTTCATTGATATCGGAATCTGCATTATATAAAACACTTCCTAAAAGTGCAGATAAATATTCTACTGTCATAAACTTGTATTATGCCTGGGCTCAGGCCATTGCAACCCTTTTGTTGTAGATTATGGGATTAATTTTTATTAATGTTGCAATTAACATTCAAAGATAATCGTTGATTGAAATATCTTTCAACACGGGATGCTTACATTTCATTACAGATGCATGCAGTGAACATTTTTGTCAATGCTAGAAACACGCTGCACTTTAAATGTGGTTTTCGAATAATCAGTAACATCCTAGGAAATAATTAAAAGTTAATAATGCTTTCATAAAGGAAAAAAGTATTAAAAGGTTTGTTTATTAAACTAGGATCATAAAGATCATAAAGATAGCTACTTAAAGAGGCTGGGGGTGGCAGCCATTTTCAGACTATTTCGATCTCCTTTAAAAGAAGAGCACAATATAAAGATATACAAAATGATCAAATTTTGAAACTAAAATGTATGATTTTTTTCTTTGCTAAATAATAGTTGACAGCTTAAGATACCATATCTTAAAAATATAAGTTAAATCTGTTGGATAATTTACTGACCCCCCAGCCTCCTTAAGCCATCGTTCAAAAAATTGTTTGGTTGCCCTCTCCCGACCGACTATAAATGGCCCGATTCAAAACTTTTTTTTTTTACATTCCAGGCCCCAGGATCATGAAACTAAGACTTAAGTCAAATTTTCCATCGCTTGTAAAATGCGATTTAATCTTACTGAATTAATCTCAAAATTTTCAAATAACAGCAATTTTATCAATAAACTAGAGGTACTGTGAGCAATGAGCTCACTAAATGATACCCCCCGCCTCCCATTTGAATAAAATGGCAGTGTCCATGTTTTGCTCTGGAAAATCCAAAATATATGTCAGATCAAAAAGTAAAATAGGAGGTGCACAATGGCAATATGTAATAAAGATTCTATGAAAGTTTCATCAAATTTCATTCAGTGGTATGGGAGGAGTTGCGGATAAGAGATGGGTACCCCAAAGCGTAACAGACGGACGGACAGACAGACGGACGGACGGACAGACGTACAGACGGACGGAATTAACGATTACTATATACCCTCCCGCTTTTCAAGCGGGGGGTATAATAATGAAACATATTGTAATTTTGATCTGCTTGACTTCCAAACCATTAAAATACGATATGAATATTTTGACTTAACATTCTTCATGATTCTGGACCAGGACTCATTTTTATACCCCCCGCTTGAAAAGTGGGAGGGTATATAGTAATCAGTATTTCCGTCCGTCCGTCCGTCTGTTACGTTTTGGGGTACCCATCTCTTATCCGCAACTCCTCTCATACCACTAAAGGAAATTTAATGAAACTTTCACAGAATCTTCATTACATATTGCCATTGTGCACCTCCTATTTTACTTTGTGATCTGACATATATTTTGGATTTTCCAGAGCAAAACATGGACACTGCCATTATATTCATATGGGAGGCGGGGGGTATCATTTAGTGAGCTCATTGCTCACAGTACCTCTAGTTTTCTTTTTATATCTCTTATCCCGTCAACAAATACGTTAAAATTTTGTGGAAAAAATATTTTCCCACCTACTTACCGACCCAATAATTTTCCCCTGAGTCGGGTGAGGACAAGCAAATATTATTTTAAAGATGGCGTTAATTAAGGAAGCTTAAAACAAAACTTTGAAGCTGTGATGATATATATTTTTGTCTTATCTGGAATTAAATGACGTTGTTATTGAATTTTTGAATTATAAAGAACTTGCAAGTTTTCATTGGAGTTTACATATTCGACTTTGTGTCGTTTTCTTTTCTTTCTTTCTTTCTTTTTTTTGCGCTCAGTTTTATTTAAAAAAAATCTTACAAAGCTCTTCCACTATATCTGACAGAAATTCAGGTTACAGATTTTAAGATGTATTACCGATTCCTAAAAAAGGTTGGTTTAACTATCCTTAGGATATATGTAGACAGTCTCGACCTATTACAGAGTGATCCCACCACTGTCATTTCTTTGATTCCCTCAACAGTTAGTCTAACGCTGTTTAAGTTGAAAGTGCTTCGATTATTGGATCAGATAATTTAATCATTATCCTTGACCGAAAGATAATTTAATATCTGTTGATGTCATTTTTGATCGGCTGCAACTGATTACACTTTATTCCACCCCAAACATCCGGAAAATACAAACAATTTAGGATGGATTATTGTGTTAACCGCAGATTATTAGTTTTTTGTTAAGATTTTATGACAGTCACATATAACGTATGAAAGGCACTTTTCCATAGTAATTAGATTGATATTCTGAACATTTACACGGCTACTGTAGATTTGAATAATTTAGCTCTTGTATTTTTTTTATGTGCAAAGAAAGTTTTGTTAGCGTCGTTGTCACGAAAAAGATCCTTCAATACTCAATAACCGTAAGGGTCGAGCTTAGGTATAAATTTGCAACACTCACCGGCAAGCAGTGGCGTCTCCTATCCATACGAGTGAAAAATTCTTAAGGCTTCGTCAAAGGTCAACATCTCTAAAAAATTATTTTTACAATAGCTCCAAAACTATGATTCTTATTATATGGAATATTTATCACACTGTAATGATGATTTTATGAGTTTGTACAAGCCAGACCTCATAAATTTTTTATTTCACATACTGAATTCTATCATTTAGTAAAACAAAAGTATTTCGAAAAAAAAAAAATGGATTTTCCGGGATGCGAACCCTGGCCCTCTCACATGTGAAGCGAGAGACATACATGTACCACTAGACCACAGAGCCGCGTTAACAGGGCGAAATTATATACGTACATAAAGTCACATACATGTACGTGTATATATTCACGTTCGATATATTGTCAAAATTTTACACAATGCATGGTGTCTAATTTATTTTTTTATTTAACCTTTATTAAACAGTTCTAATAGATGTAATAAGAATATAAAGTCCGCCGAGAACTTGTTTTATACGTAATAACTCTCCTTCATGCCCCTGTGCTAAATATAGGAACATGTAATACAATAAATACTAATAAAACAAACGGGGCGGGACACTTTGAGAGAAGTGAGAGAGCTCCTAGGGACTTTTGGTATAAAATTACATTGCAAAAGATCAAAATCCTCTTGAAATATCGCCCGAAAACGATAGTGTCACACACAAACAGAATGTATATATTTATGACCTGGAGTTTGACCTTTTGACCTCAAAATCAATAGAGGTCTTTCTTAAGCCACAGGGAGTTGTTATGTAAAATTTCATTGCGAGATATCGCGCGGAAACGAACGTGTTATAACAGAGAGAATTTATGACCTTGACCTTTGATCTTTTGACCTCAAAATCAATAAGGGTCTTCTTTAGTCCATAGGGAGTTGCTATGCAGATTTTCATTGCAAAAGCTTAAAGGGTTCTCGAGATATCGTGTGGAAACGAAAGCGTTACAGACAGACAGAGAGACGGACGGACGGACGGATGGACAGACCCAAATTAATATCCCCCACTTTTCAAGCGGGGGACAATATATGTTTATCATTGAAGGGCAAGTTGGACGTGAATGGTCTCTGAAAGGCTGTTATTGAAAGCATGACATGTATAAAGACAAGACCCCTGTAGAACCCGCCATTTGCAATGTACTTTCGCTTTCAAGTCTTAACATTTGGACAAATTAAACAGGGAAAAGAACACTCCAGAGGCTATCCAAGTCCAACTTGCCCTTCATTGATAAACATATTTTATTTCTGCAGTGATGGTTTTCACTAAAAGCACGGAATTAATTAGGTGCATTTTCTGAAAATATAATGCATTTTCAAAAATTATTTTCTCAATTTAAATATTTTTCCAAGTATTTTTATCAGGTGATACTTGCTATCTGTTAATCAATGAAAAATTTATAAACTGCAAAAGTATGGATAGGAGACGCCACCACTTGCCGGTGAGTGTTGCAAATTTAAACTGTCTTTGCACATAAAAAAAAATACAAGAGCTTAATTATTCAAATCTACGGTAGCCATGTAAATGTTCAGAATATCAATCTAATTACTATGGAAAATTCATGAAGAATTAAACTTTTTGTAAAAAAAAAAATATGGAGTTTGTTTTCGACAAAATGTAATAAAATTAGATTGGTATTATAAAAATATCCCATTCACAATATGAAGGATTATTAAGTCATTCATAAAAAATAAATTTAAATTGGAAAACCGTTGTCAACAATTTGCAAATAAACAATTCTATGATTGATTGATAGATTGTATACTGTTTAACGTCCCTCTCCAGAATATTTCACTGATATGGAGACGTCACCATTGCCGGTGAAGGGCTGCAAATTTAGGCCTATGCTCGGCACTTACGGCCTTTGAGCAGGGAGGGATCTTTATCGTGCCACACCTGCTGTGACACGGGGCCTGGGTTTATACGGTCTCATCCGAAGGACCGCCCCATTTAGTCGCCTTTTACGACAAGCAAGGGGGTAATGAGGACCTATTCTAACCCGGATCCCCACGGGACAAACAATTCTAATATACAGTTATACAAATGGTTGATAACAAATATCGTTCTTTCAGACAACTTCTGTGACTGTTTCTGTTCTTACACTCTCGGCAATATCAGTAGAGCGATACTTCGCCATCTGCAAACCGTGGACAAGAAGGCTTTCCAAACGGTTCATTCTGAGAACCATCATCTGTATCTGGTTGATCGGATTCAGCGTTTCCATACCGGACCTAATTTACTACTCGGTTACCAACACATTCCATGAAAGCGTCACCTTCTATCTTCGCTACTGCAGTCGCCAGTGGTTAGTTAGAGACAATATGATTTTTAACTTGGTCATTTTGATAGTGCTGTATTCCATCCCCATTTGCCTGATGGCGTACACCTATGCTGTGATTTCTAAACAACTTTGGCGGAAAGATCTTCCAGGAATTGTCGAAGCAGGTTTGGTTTGCTTTGATATACTCTGATGCTATATTATAATATTTTTCAAGTTTAAATCATAGCCTGTAAAACATGTATATTCATATATAGGGGTTTTCCATGTCAAACTTACAATTTTATATAATGGTATATATCTTTGGTGTTACTGAATATCATTTGCTCATGACTACCTTCATGTAAAATTATACCTACTAAAACTACTAAATGTTCAAACAATATTACATATAACAGCAAAACTCGAGTAGCTATGAAATTCATTATTTTATTATTTAATTTTCCCTTTTTAAGCATTGAAATAAAGTCAGTTTATCTTTCAAAAATGCCTATAAATTGGGCAAATTTTAATGTTACATCAAGCAGATTGAAACATTTTTTACCTAAGTCATTGTAATGTAGGCAACACAGGTTATACGATACAGACTTACTTTTTATCCAATCAAATAACGCGTTGCATCCCAAATTAAGCTTTTTTTTTATTGCCACTACAGAGCACCGTCCAATGAACAAGATGGCGTCATCTGGTCCAGAAAGTCAACTCCGATCCCGACAGCGAGCGGCTAAAATGCTGATTGCTATTGTCGTTGTGTTTGCTGTGTGTTATTTACCCGTTCATGTACTAAATTTAACAAGGTAAAACCAATAATGTAATCCTTGTCTTCATAGTACGTATTTTAAGTACTGGTCAAATATCTTGTAAAATCATTCTCTTGGTTTACTTTTTATTTGATTAAAATTTAAAGTGACAAATGATGTATCATATGTTTTACACATTGGAAAAACTTGACTTAGTGTTTAGAATAGATAATAATTTGAAAGTAAACAGGGATGGCTTGTCACGTACTTGTATTGTGATATCAACTCTGTAAAATTTTTAATACAACTTAATTATGAAGGTTTTTCCCACTACATTACATAGATATTTTTACAGCATTCATTTGCAAGTTGCAACCTATAAAAGTAAAAGCAGGTGGACCCCCTCGTTTATGATCTTTAATGAATCTGTTTACTGGATATTCTTCTTATACACTTTACTTGCAAGAGATATCGGTTATCGGAATTTAAAATAGGAACGATTTGTAATACTTCATTTTCCAGATGGTATCTATTGATGCTAATATATCCTCGTCAATCTTACAGATATACAACAGCGTTTACAGAAATCCCAGCCAACTGGATATCAATTATTGTCCTAACTTCACATATCCTTTGCTATGCTAATAGTGTGGTGAACCCTTTCATCTACAACTTCATGAGCGGTATGTATACAAAAAATCTTTTACTCTTGTGGTATCTAAAGTGCAAAGTCGGTGTCATATTTTTTTTTGTATAAACAACTGATGCAATCATGTATGAAAGTTTTTAACCGGCATATAATTGGTTTGTTGGCAGTATTTTACGATTTTAGTGTCCTGTACTTTAACGCTTTTCATTATAGGAAATCTTTTATAAGCACTAAGAATTTGGAAAACATCATTGTTAGAGATTGGTCCTGACAAATGATTGCTGTTTAGGAAAACATTATTTTTCCGGCACGTTTTGCTTGGCAATGGTTTAAAGCATACCGTGCAACTGAATACCGTAATTATATCCCTCAGTAAAAAGGATGACATATTTTGGAAAAGCATTCAGGCACTTTGTTTAAATTACATTTTAGGAAAAATTCTGAGCATAGTCGCGCACGAAGTGGTCAGAGCGTTTGTTCTAGAGACGCGAAGTAAAGAGTTGATTCGTACGTCGCGGGTTCGAATCCCACTGTAAGGTGTAATGACCGGTCCTTCGGATGAGACCTTTAAACCGGAGTTCAATGCCGCAGTAGGTGCTTGGACGCAAAAGATCCCTAAATGCTCAAAGGCCCCGAGTGCCGAGATTAGTTCAAAATTTGCAACTCTCCGCCAGCAAGTGATTGCCTCCCCATATGAGTGACACATCCTTGAGAGGAACATTAGAACAAAAAACAAACTTATTAGCATTCTCTCATTTCTTAGCGCAAGTCTCAAAAAGGTGTAGAAGTTGTCAAGTTCGTTTTTCTTTATACCGTTCAAGTTAATTGAAATAAGTAACTATGCTTATTACCTTTTAAAATAAATATGTTGATCACGTCCTGTTCGAGAATTACCACTCATATATAGAAACGTTTATGTAGAGCGGAGTGGATCAGAAACATATCATTTGGAATGATCAAGTTAAAGTTGGGCATACAACTAGGTAAGGGGTCTGGTCCAAAGTTGGTCCAGGTCGAAGTCCTAATAGGCCAAAGCTCCTGGATTTTAGAGATATTTTCGATAAGAAATTTTTTTAATTAAAGTATGATCCTATTTCTTTTCACTGTATCTAAATATGAGAATAAATAAAACGAGGAAAATGTTGAAATCATTGTCTTGAGTCAATTCCTCCATCTCCTAAGCTTCTGCTTGTAAAGATATTGATAGATCAGTTTTCTTGATGAAACCAATTTTACAATTTTGTTCGCGACTTCAAATCATTTTACCCAGATAACGATACCCAATCAAATATACATACATATTTATTTTAAAACTTAAATATTCCTACGAAACACAACCTGCAACTTAGTGCAGAGAAATTATCTTAACCCCCACCTACATGTGTCCCTCCTCAAATGTTTATTGAAAATTTATATGAAACTTTTTTTTAAAAGTAAAATAATTTTTGTATAACTTTTAGATATAGATAATGCAATTTTGCTGTTTTGGTGTTTGTTTTGCTATAATAATTACAACAAAGCTCGAATATTCATGTACTTCAATTCAAATATTAATTGTAGTTAATATCATGTTTCGAGTTTGAAATAATTTTGAAACTGAATATTAACATAATTTATGCATATGTATATATTTATTTGTTGTGACTTTTTGACCTGTGATTTGTTCTCAAATTTTGTCAACATAAAAATTTGTTAATTTTTTTTCTTCTTTTTTTTATTCCAGCAAAATTTCGCAAGGAATTTCAGTCAGTGTTACGTTTGTCTAAGTGCAAATGCACAAGTAAAAACATTCGTGTTCCCTCCATCATGACGACGTCATCAAAAAATAAGAATTCTCTCCCCAGAACAGAGAGATTTGAAATGAACATTGTTTCAAAGCAAAGTTGGTGTAAAGCCTCAACAATAAAGAAAGATCAGGATCCCCAGGACAAATACGGATGAAATTTAAACGTAATTAAGTTTCTCTTGAAGAATAATTGGTTCAGAATTCCAGTGACAATAATGATTGATGATTGAATCCGATTATTGGGTCAATTTGTCCATGAATCTTTGTAAGGATAAAATTATATTTGTGATATTAAAGGAGGTACAAGAAAGGGCAATGGGATGCGATTAAATTGGTTGGACAAATGTTATATTTTGGATATTTTGTTGTTTTGATAAAATTAAGGTTATCGTGAAATATCTTTTAAAAGAACAATGCCATTTGGATGTTTGTATTATATAAATTATCGAGAATAAACATACATGTAACATATATTTTAAAAATAATTGTGTTAGGATTAATGTTGCAACTTTACATTTATTCTTTACAACCGAAGAATAGCTAATGTGCTGTAATATTTAAAGGGCAGAATTGGGGAATTAAATGTACCTCAAGATTATCAAATCTGTAAGTAAAAAATGAAATGAAGTCCATTAACTAGCAAATATCTTGTAAGTAAAAACAAGGTTCCTCTGGGTAAATACTTGATTTTGTTGTTTTAAACAGGTCTGGTGCCCCGTGTCCAGGGTAACAACCCTCTTGGTACGTAAGAGATCGTTTGTTTCTGGTTTTCGAAAAAGGGGAGGCTCACTTGGGGTCGCCAGAGAAACCAAACATACATTTCAAACCCTAGTTAAGCTCGTAACCGCCGAAATAAGGCTGAAATATTGCCGACTCGGCGGCCTTAACCAACATCAGACAGGTCTTGATTATATTAAATTCTTCATAGTCTCAATTTTAGCCCAAAAAATCAATTTCGAAATCACATTTATCATGTAGATGAATAATTACCAGTACAATGGGGGCAGACTCCATCAAAATAACTCTCAAACCAGGTATAAAACTTCAGGCCTGATGGCAATCCTTTTCTTAGCTCACCTGAGTTGAAAGCTCGTGAGCTTTTCTGATCACTCACTGTCCATCCATCCGTCTGTAAACTTCACGTTCACGTTTTCAACTTCTTAAGAACCACTCGGCCAATTTTAACCAATTTTGTTACAAAGCATCCTTCCCTTACAAATGGAGATCATCAAAAAAAGATAAAAATAGGCTGGGGTCATTATAAAATCTTCTCAAGAACCACTGGGCACGAAAAGCTGAAACCTATATGGAAACATCCTGGGATAGTGTAGATTTTAAATTGTTAAAATCATTACCCTCGGGGGTAGGGCCCCACAATAGGGAATCCAAGTTTTACTTTGAAATATATTGGAAACATCTTTAAAAATCTTCTCAAAAACCACTGGGTCAGAAAAACTGACACTAATGTGAAAGCATCCTGGGATAGTGTAAATTCTACATTCTCCTAATTTTGACCCCTTGGGGGTAGGTTGGGGTCACAATAGCTATTACATTGTGGAAATCCGGTAAAGAATGGCATGGTCAGTTACTCAGGTGAGCGATGAGGCCCATGGGTCTATTGTTGCCAATAGTTTGATTGATCCCTCGTTACTGTGAAATCATTAGATTTCACGGCGGCTAAATTTTCGTGGAATTCGTTGGCACCTCTCTCATCCACTAATTCATTACCTTAATTCACGAACTGATTAAGGATACTAGGCCTTTATTTCCTTTCGTAGGTGTAAGAGAATATACGAATTAACGGTCCCGGGAACCTGTCAAATTTACACAATCCACGAAAATTGACACTCGCCGATTTTTAATAATTCCACAGAAGTTATCTGTTGCAGAAACCTGACGTAATGGTATGAGCGCGCGTATCCAAATTGACATGAGATAGCCGCCCATATAAGGGCGTAATTCACTGAGCTTAAATATCCATCCTGTATTAAATACTCTGAAATTAATTCGGTCGAGGCAGTTTAGAGTAGAAATGGATTTACCAGGAGAAATTTTCAAAAATATAATAGTCTGAGCAGTAATTGATTCATGAAGAACGCATTGAGGTTTTGGGGGACAAGCAAATCTTAAAGATAAAAATTTTAAAACAAAGAATATGAAAACAAGATGCCCATGGGCCATATAGGTCACCTGAGTATAACGTAACAACTTTCCAACAATTGAATTTAGTTCATTTATGGTAGAGGCCATGAAATTCTCAATTTTGAAAGAGGCATCATTGCTTTTCAAAACTATACACTAGCATGCTTACTTTGGTTACTTAATACCCAGAAGATGACCCTGAATGGAGTTTCTTCAGATCCTTGTGTAGCGATCTTTATATGAACAGATCAAAGGATCTGATTTTAATCAGATTGTCAAATCTACGCTAACGTGTTAAAAAATATTATACACGCTAAATATAATACATTTACAGTATTATAGCATATTATAACACACTTTTTGGCATAAAGAATTAAGACGCTTCTTTATTTTGAAATTTAAGATCAAAATTAAAAAATTCCTATATATTCCAAACTGTTTCGAACACTTAACTGCTTAAAAGTCACCTATTGATGATGAGGTCAAACTTCAAAGTCAGACATTTATAAAGTGTTTCAAGATATTGTGAAATTCTCCTTAAATTTTGTAATGAAGTTATTTATCACACCTCATAGTAGACCAGAAAGCTACGGATCTGCAGCGAACCTCATCATGCATTTAAGATGACCTTTTAAAGAAAATTTTTGTTCAAATCGTCAAGGTTAGAAATTCCATTAAATGCAAAAATAAAATTTAGACCACCTTATGTAAAAATAATGTTTGGTTTGTCCTCAATCGACTCGGAGGAGAAAAAAAATAGGTCGGTAGGTAAGAGGGAATTTTTTAACACAGAAATATTCAAACATATACATATATTTCAATAGATAACTTCTCCAAGTTTTTGCCAAAGAACGTAAAGTTATGAATTCTTTTCAATTCAAAATGATTTCTTTTGACAAGAAAACCGAAAATATGTAACGTTTAAGGCTGATCCTTTTTTCACGATTTTTCCAATTTGTTTTTTGAAAAATCAATGGACGTACATTTTCTAACTTTCAACTCTTTTTAACTTCACCAACTTCCATTTCTATGTTACATTCAAAGATTTCCATCACTCAGCAATTAGGATTGCTGTGACAAACGGCGAACCACTGGGTTTTATTGTGTGAAAACTACAATATAGAAACTCTTTGATTTTAAACCATATGTAACTTACGTTAACTTCAGTATACATACCAAGTTTGGGAAAATCTACCGTCCAGGTATTTTTAAGGGACCGTCTCAAACATTAACTATAGATAGTTTTCGATTGACCAAGAGTTACTTCCCGTTGGCCGCCATACTGGAGGTCCAAACGCTCATATTCCTTCATTGTTCAACCAATTTAAAATTTTTATATTTGCTACTCTGAATTAGAAATCATTATTTTTCTGAAGTATATAATTTTTTGGAAGCCTCCTTTATTTAAGAAAAATTATTTGATAAAGATTTTCCACCAAATATTTCTGCTTTAGTTTCTTAAACTTGGTAAGACAAAGAGGGAAAATCACTAAATATGGCGGCCAACGGGAGGTAACTTTCGCTAAATTCAGGCCTATCGAAAACTATCTATAGGATTATGTAGGAAAGTGCCAATTTTTCTCACATTTAAAAGCAAAAGTAAATCTTACAAATACGAGGGGTGTCCGTAAAGTTCGTGGACGGCCCTTAAATTTACAGGTAAAAAAATTGATATATACTTTAATTCTATCACCTTTATTTTGTAATTCTTTTTAACATTATACTTGAAATGTTTATACGAGTTAATTTGTTAAATGTAAATTTAAAGGATTTCACAAAGAGGTATTGGTACCCGGAGCAGCTTAAACTCGCCCGATATACGATTCTTTTTCAATTTTTTCTTTCCTCTTTTTAGCATTAGAAATCACGCTAAAATTCGTGAAAAAAAGCATTATAACGTTACTAAGAAATATAACGACAGATTAACAAATAAAAATTTTAAATTATTCAGGCACGCTTCTCAAATTCATCTCAGAATCTATGATTACGTCAGACAAATTGTCTAAAGAAGTGACAAATTTTGAACGCCGAGAGCAGCGTGCAGTGATTAAGTTTTGTGTTAACACTGGCAAAACCCCAACAAAGACGCATACATTCATGAAGGAATCAAATACTCATTCAAAAGTTAGTCGTTCTTTGGAATTCAAATGGCACAACCAACTTTTGAATGGACTATCGAGTTTGGAGGATAACAAGCGAGAGGGCAGACCGTCTTTGTGGGCGTCGGATGATGTTCGCAACGTCATCAATTGTGACAGACGTCTTACAGTACGTAAAATTGCAGAAAAATGTGGAATATCTAAAACTACATCACATAAAATCTTGGTCAATGAGCTTTAAATGAACCTCGTCTGCGCTCGATGGGTGCCCAGAATTCTCACACCTGAAAATATAAATGATAGGCTAGCTGCGTCTAAGAACTTTTTGAGAAAATATAGCAAGGATGGAGAATTTGTACATCGTAACAACTGAAAACTTGGTTCCACTATTACGATCCAAAAACAAACAATTACTCCAATGGAAAAATATTGACTCTCCACCACCAAAAAGCTAAAGTGACAAAATCATTAGGAAAAAATATGTATATACTCTCTATGGATTGAAAAGGAATGATACTGACACACGCTGTTCCGCAAGGAAAAACCGTCAACGCAGACTATTAATCAGGCATTACAAAAGAAGTGACCGTATCTGGCAGCGAATCTAAACCGAGTTATTCTTCAAGACAATGCACCTTGCCATACTTCTCTGAAAACATCCGTGGAAATTGATCTGTTTGGTTCTGAATGCCTGAAACACGCTCCATACAGCCCGGACCTAGCCCCAGTGGACTTTGTGATCTTCCCCTATATCAAGTCGTATTTGCGAGGTATACGATTTGATGACCAATGTGATTTGCAACAGGAGGTGATGAATGCGTATGCGTGGCAGTATTGGCGTATAACGCTCTCATACAGTTCAACTCGTATAGATGATGAAGGTCATTTTTTCGGACGAAAACTCACCAGTATGAACAAATATTTGATAAATGGATACAACGACCTCAGAAATGTGTATTGCTTAGAAGAGACTACGTTGAAAATCCGAGGTGTTTTCATAGACTAACGTTTCACAGGTAGGACGTGAATTTTACGCCGACGCATTGCTCCAGGTGGACATATCCCCCCCCCCCCAAATGAAATGCTTGACAACTAAATTTCTGATCATTGCATTTTCTTGAAAACTGATATACATTATAATTAAAGTATGATTTTTTTTTTATTAAGCCTTATTATTTTTTCTTAATATTACCTAGTACCATGAAATTGAGGTTGTCCACGAACTTGGCGGACAACACTCGTAGTGCAATACACTCTTTGCTCAATTTACAAAATATGATGAGTAATACTGTATTGCACATTATTTGTAAGAAAAACGAATTTCCACCGTCTTGTTTCATGAGAGGGGGGACGGTCTCAAAAAGCCACGAATTTTCCTATTTTATGGAGCACTACAACATGTAACAGATCAATGAATTTATACAACAATACTAATAACATTTTAGAGATTCTTAAAATTCTATGTTTTAAATTTCAAGAGCCTACATTAAATACTCCTTCTTTTATAACATTCTTATTACACCTTATTTAAGAACTTTTATCATAATGTCAAAAAAACATTATTACGCCATTCATCCTATCAATTGTAAAGACGTTTTAAAAACGGTTACATAAAATTGTGAAAAATGTTTCAACTTGTAATCTCTAAATTTTGTTTCATTTTTTTTTTATTATAGGAAAAGATATGCTTTAAAATAGTAAATAAGCTTATTATACTATGATGCGCGAAATATTGCGCAATTGAAACCCCGGTCGTCCTCATCCCTTTAAAAGGACTGAAAAGGCTCAGAAAAAGTAAATGGTTTATACCTGCGTTCTTTTTTTGGCATTATGTATATTGTTTGCATGTTGTGATACTTCAATTCAAACATAGTTTGGAAACTTTTACCCAAAGTTCCATAATGAACGATGAAAACCGTATTTTGCTGGATTCTTTTCATTTTTTTTTTTTTTTTGATATCTTTAAACAGAATAAATATTTATGTATAACATATGAATTTTATCTTTCGAATAAAGGGTAATGTGATACTGAGTATAGTTTTATTCGGATCAACTTGGTCTAAATAATGTGCTTAACGGAATAGTTATTGATTTTTTATTGGATATAAAAGTAGATTAGCGTTCTATCAATAGCTATGTGTTATGGATAAAAATTGTCATTCATTGGTCAGTCAAGCTTTATCAAATGTTTTAGTAGCCCCAGGGCACAGTAACAAATCATATATCTAACATATACCAGAAACATTTAATCTGCATCATAAATTCAACTCAAGGGTTTTGGCGTTTTACTGTTGCTTTTAGTATTATTGATACTGATCTGAATTCCAGAAGCGGATTTACAGTACTTCATAGACATCGTCGATTTCCATTCTTTTATGTTGGATGGTTGTAACTATTGATATTCAATTAACAATATTTCCAGAATCATCTTGCAATATGATAACGTTTAGTTTTGCTTGAAAGTTTTTAAATGATATGGTCATTTAATTGGTGTGATTTTTGGTTAGCAAATTACCGTGATTTCCCGACAGACCCTAGAAATGATTGGTTGGTTACTCCTTGGGATACGTTAAATACGGTAATACGTATTAAACGAATAACAGGGAAGCAATTTTGCTGTAATATCAGGCCATTTCCTTATTCATTATCATTTTACAGGGTCAGAAGTCTATAGGCTTGCATTATCGTAAACGAAATACAAGACACTGATCCAACATTATAAAATACAAGAGGCCCACGGACCTTATAGGTTACCTGAGCAACTTTCGAACAATTGAATTTGGTTCGTGTTTTAAACAAGAGGCCATGAAATTTACAATTTTGAAAGAGACACCATTGCTTATCATAATTATACACTTAGCTTGCTTACTCTAGTTACTTAATACCCAGAGGTAGATCAGAGTAACAAAGAAAAAATGCACTTCCAACTTATAACCAGTTGTGCACACCACCCCAAAGGAACCACTGACCCTGAGGCAACTTATTTCAAAATTTTGGAAATTTTATCGTAAATTTTATTTCATCATAAATGGTTGATTAATGCTAAAGAGCAGATTTAAAAGCATTAATTTATTTTCAGACTATGTAACCCCCCCCCCTGACCCAGGGGGCATGAAATTAACCATTTTGATAGAGGCACCTTTTTTCCTCATAAATATATATACTTAGATCATTGGCATAATACCCAGGTGCAGAGGAAAAGATTTTCAAAGAATTTAAGTATTTTCACTATATAATCAAAAGACCCCACTTACACAAAATGGGTAAACCCCTGACACAGGGGCCATGAAATTTACAAAAAAGGTTGAGACACTCTTACTCATTATAACTATATACTACTTTAGTTTATTTAATACCCAGAAGCAGAGAGGAAGATATTCAAAGAATTAATGTTTTTTCATAATATAATCGATAGAGCCCCATTCTAACACCAGAACCCCTGACCCTGGGGACATAAATTCACAATTTTGAAAGAGGCACTCTTGCTCATCATAACTATTTACTTAGTTAGATTATTAAATACCCAGGAGCAGAGAAGATTTCCAAAGAAACTAGAGGTACTGTGAGCAATGAGCTCACTAAATGATACCCCCCGCCTCCCATATGAATAAAATGGCAGTCTCCATGTTTTGCTCTGGAAAATCCAAAATATATGTCAGATCAAAATGTAAAATAGGAGGTGCACAATGGCAATATGTAATAAAGATTCTGTGAAAGTTTCATCAAATTTCATTCAGTGGTATGAGAGGAGTTGCGGATAAGAGATGGGTACCCCAAAGCGTAACAGACGGACGGACGGACAGACGGACAGACAGACGGACGGACGTACAGACGGACGGAATTAACGATTACTATATACCCTCCCGCTTTTCAAGCGGGGGGTATAATAATGCATTTTCACTTTAAAATCGAAAGACCCCACTTACACAAAATGGGTAAACCCCTGACACACGGGCCATGAAATTTACAAATCAGGTTGAGGCACTCTTGCTCATTATATCTATATACTAATTTAGTTTTTTTAATACCCAGAAGCAGAGAGGAAGATATTCAAAGAATTAATGTTTTTTTCACTATATAATCAATAGAGCCCCACCCTTACACCAGAACCCCTGACCCTAGGGCCATAAAATTCAAAATTTTGGAAGAGGCACTCTTGCTTATCATAACTATGTACTTAGTTTTTTTTAATACCCAGGAGCAGAAGAGAAGATTTTCTAAGAATTGATGCATTTTCACTAGGTAATCAAAAGAGCCCCGCCCTTACACCAAAACCCCTGAGTCCCTAGGGCCATAAAATTCACAATTTTGGAGGAGGCACTCTTGCTCATCATAACTATGTACTTAGTTAGATTATTAAATACCCAGGAGCAGAGAGGATTTCCAAAGAAATAATGCATTTTCACTTTATAATCGAAAGACCCCACTTACACAAAATGGGAAAACCCCTGACACAGGGGCCATGAAATTTACAAATCAGGTTGAGGCACTCTTGCTCATTATATCTATATACTAATTTAGTTTTTTAAATACCCAGAAGCAGAGAGGAAGATATTCAAAGAATTAATGTTTTTTCACTATATAATCAATAGAGCCCCACCCTTACACCAGAACCCCTGACCCTAGGGCCATAAAATTCAAAATTTTGGAAGAGGCACTCTTGCTCATCATAACTATGTACTTAGTTTTTTTAATACCCAGGAGCAGAAGAGAAGATTTTCTAAGAATTGATGCATTTCACTAGCTAATCAAAAGAGCCCCGCCCTTACACCAAAACCCCTGAGTCCCTAGGGCCATAAAATTCACAATTTTGGAAGAGGCACTCTTGTTCATCATAACTATGTACTTAGTTAGTTTATTCAATACCCGAAACAGATTTTTGAAGAATTAATGTTTTTTCACTATATAATCAAAAGAGCCCCACCCTAACACCAGAACCCCTGACCCTAAGGCCATGAAATTCACAATTTTGGTACAGTCACTTTTGCTCATCATACATGTAACTACGTACTTAGTTAGTTTTTTTAATACCCAGGAGCAGAGAAGAAGATTTTCAAAGAAACAATGCATTTTCACTATATAATCTATATAGCCTCGCCCTAGAACCCCTGACCCTTGGGCCATGAATTTCACAATTTTGGTAGAAGACCCAATGCTTATTACATTCATACCAACAGTTTGATTGCTTGATGTGCAGAAGTAGAGAAGAAGATTTTTAAAGATTTCATTAATTTTAGTGGTTTTGGTCCCACCCCTCAGGTCCCAGGGGGGGACCATAAAATTCACAATTGTCGTTCCCCTTCACCCATAGATGCTGTATACCAAATTTGGTTGAAATTGGTTCCGTGGTTTCAGAGAAGAAGCTGAAAATGTTCAAATGTTAACACACGACGGACGACGACGGAATAAAACGGATAGCAATTGGTCACCTGAGTGATCAGGTGACTTGAAAAAAGGGGTCCATTCTCATTTTAAGGCCAACTGAGTAAATTCAGGTGACCTATTGCTATCAGGACTGGGTTGCTCAAAACACTGGTTAAATTTGACCACTAGATAAGTTTACCGTTGGTTGAGTATATGCCCTTGCACTAGGTTCTTCAGATCAGACCCGTGTCGCAGTAGGTGATGGCACGAAAAAGATACCTCACTGCTCAATGGCTTTGAGTGCCGAGTATAGAACAAAATTTGCAGCTCTCCACCGGCAAGTGGTTGCGTCTCCATATGAGTGAAAAATTCTCTAGAGGGACATTAAGTAATACAATCAATCAATCAACCTTGCACGAGATCGATTTATTAAGACACTCACATTACCTACCCTCCGATGTATTTGCATACAAATATACGACAGTATCAATTAAATAAAAAATATACGGCAGATATATTAATAAAATCGTGAAGAAGACATTGAATCCAAGTAAATGGCTTATGAAATATCCGTACATAATATTTTATTAAATTATAAAATACATTTTCGTTGAGAAATATTACTTGATTTGCCTCTCACTGCATACAATGAAACAGATCAAAAGTCCTTAAAACAATACAAAACAGAAGCAGAGCAAACACGGACCTCCAAAACATCAGAGGTGGGATCAGGTGCAATGAAGGAATGAACATCCCCTTCCGACTGGTTACGCCCGCCATGTGCTCCTTGTCATAATCGGGAAATAACGGGAAAATCCTCAATTCAGTGTATAAATAATGGACTAACAATTAGTATGAAAAACGTCAGTCAGCATTTGACTCAATGAAAAACTGTATTCGCTGACAAGGTCATTGTATCGACCACTGGACTTAAGAAATGTTGACTTTAAATGAGACTGCTGATATTTTTGTTTCATGAACTTGTTCGTCAATAGTATACCTCGTTTTAGAAATTATTCATACGTACAGCATGCTCTTAAGTATCGAATCAACTGGGATATATAAACTGTGTGCAGGTGATGACGGTATATTGCTGCATAAGTAAGGGAAGTTTACGATAGAAAAGTTAAAGTCATCACGTTTATCATAAAGCTTGGTTGTTCGATTACTATTAGTGTCTTTTTAAAGTGAAATATCCAATTATGAAACAGATGTTACAGACTCTGTGGTATCTTTTATCTCAAGCTCATCAGGACATATCGATTCGACAAAGGAATTGAAACTGCGTCAAGTTTTACGAAATGTAACGAGGACAAAGGATCCTCCATATTTTACTTTTGTACCTGTCACATTGTAAACTGCACGGAAAAAAAAAATTCGTTGCAACAAATACAGCGAGAAGATAATTAAAATATATTTTCTCTTATTTAAACCTACCACAATCCATATCATGTGAAATTACAATTCAAAATAATTCATTGGTATTTTTAATCATCCGTTGATTTTGCCGAGATTCGGTTTTGTTTACAGCAAAAGGAAACCGCCATTTGTACTTTCGGTTTCAAGTTACCTGACATACATGATTTCTCGCTCATTTGTACGTGGATTTTATGTGTAATACGTCACCAGAAACGTGGAAAATGGCAGACGGTAGTGGTAAGATTTTGCCAATTTTTGAAAGGTTTTATTTTACGTGTAGGTGAATATAGATGACATTTAAAACATTTTAGGAGAAATGATTTGAGTTTGGGAACATTTGGGAATGTTCAGTTTGATGTAGGATCAATTATAAACATACAATTTTAAAAGCCTTCCATTTTTAATTTTTAGAGCGCTTTTTTGCGCCAAGAGAAAATGTATTGGGCCCCATTTTTCAACACCGGAGCTATGGCCCTTCGTTAACTTCCGGTTTATTTGTAGCATTAAATTGACTTATTATTATCAACTGATTGAACAAAATTTAGTTATGAAATGTGCATTTTATATGTCAGTTGTCACTCATTTCTATATCATATAATATAAGCCAATTATTATATAGACTTATTATTGAATTATTCAATATTTTAATTATAGACCTCCAACTACAAGCCTTGAAGGAGGTGAACACTGGGAGATTGGATTTGTTATATCAAAGGTATTTATTTCACTTCTAAAAATCAAAATGTATGTGTAATTCAAATATGTTTATAATGTCAAATATATATGTCAAATTCAAATTGATTGCCTCAAGTGTTTATACATGCAGTTTCAAGTTCATATATTAAGTTGAGGAGGTAAGCCTTTCCTTTGCTTTTTCTCTTATGTGTAGATGTGTAATTTAGTACTTTCCAATATATGCATGCAACTTGTAAATTAATATTCTTAGTGTAGATGCACTAAAACTCTCTGTAATACACTGTATATCTGTATGCTTTGCTTGCTTGATGTGTGTGCCTTAGTCCTGGAATGCAATAAAACAACTTGTACTAATTAAAATATGGGAGATAATTATCAATTTATTTTAAATTCAAATTGACATTAACATTAAATAAATTAAATTATACAACTGCTCGTTGCATTCTCATTCAGTTTGACTAAATACATGTATAATTTGAGCAAGATTAATTACAAAACTTTTCTGTTTTTAGGTCACAGGTGACCTATTGCTATCCGTTTTCATCCGTCGTCGTCCGTCGTGCGTTAACATTTGAACATTTTCAGCTTCTTCTCTAAAACCGCTGAACCAATTTCAACCAATTTTGGCATATATAGCATCTATGGGTGAAGGGCAACAAAATTTGTGAATTTCATGGTCCCTGCCCCCCTGTGGCCTGGGGCCAAAACCACTAAAATAAGTGCAATCTTTAAAAATCTTGCCAAAACCTTAGTAATTAATGCGCTCTTTAAAAATCTTCTTCTTTACTCCCGGACATCACGCAGTCCAACTGTTGGCATGAATGTAATGAGCATTAAGTCCTCTACCAAAATTGTGAAATTCATGGCCCCAGGGTCAGGGGTTCTAGTGCTATGGCGGGCTGTATAGATTATATAGTGAAAATGCATTACTTCTTTGAAAATCTTCTCTGCTACTGGGTATTAAATAAACTAACTACATAGTTACAACGAGCAAGAGTACCTCAACCGAAATTGTGAGTTTTATGGCCCCAGGGTCAGTGGTTCTTGTGTTAGGGCGGGGCTCAATTGATTATATAGTCATAATAGTGAAAATACTTGAATTCTTTGAAAATCTTCTTCTCTGCTCCTGGGTATTAAATAAACTAACTAAGTACATAGTTATGATGAGCAAAAGTGCCTCTTCCAAAATTGTGAATTTCATGGCCCCTGGGTCAGGGGTTTTGCCATTTGGTGTGAGGGGGGGGGGGGGGGCTCTAATGATTATATAGTGAAAATATATTAATTATTTAAAAATCTTTTTCTTTGCTCCTGGGTATTATGCCAATGATCTAAGTACATATATTTATGACGAAGAAAAGTGCATTTAGCCAAATGGTTTATTTCATGCCCCCTGGGTCAGGGGTAATGGGGGTGGGGGGATTACATAGTCTGAAAATAAATTAATGCTTTGAAATCTGCTCTTTGGTAATAATCAACCATTCACATGTATGATGAAATAAAATTTATGATAAAATTTCCAAAAATTTGAAATATGTGGCCCCAGTGTCAGTGATTCCTGTGGGGTGGGGTGTACAACTGGTTATAAAGTGGGAGAGCATTTTCTCTTTGTTACTCTGATCTACCTCTCGGTATTAAGTAACTAGAGTAAGAATGCTAAGTGTATAATTATGATTATAAAAGCAATGGTGCCTCTTTCAAAATTGTGCATTTTATGGCCTCTGGTTTAAAACACAAACCAAATTTAACTGTTGGAAAGTTATTACATGATACTCAGGTGACCTATAAGCTTAGCCCATGGGCCTCTTGTTCAAATTGCTATATCCTTAAATTTTGGTCTGATTTCAATATAACTTGGCATTAATGTAGACTTCAAGTAGATATCTATCGGTGAATCAAAGGACAAGGTCAAGTGTCACTATCACCATGGTAATATACAAATGCCATAGTGCCAAGCAATAAATGCGCTAAAATATCATGTCCATATCTCTTACGGTTCTTCAAGGTGTGACAGACGCCGGGTAAATTGATAGTGTCGCTCTGCTCCGCAGGCGACACGAGCTATATTATTGACTAATACAAAGAAGTTGGGGAAACAAGAATATCGGCAGTCTCTTTCAAAGCAATGTTTGTTCCATCTACGACAAGTATACGGAAAACTGGTTGCCAAAGGAAAGCTCAGAATAAAACTATCCTTCAGAGCAATTCTTTAAATTGACAATAGGTTTGGTGAAATATATGGCGATAACAAAGAATATTCAATTTCAGTCATATCGCTGATGTCATTCAAAGCTACGACAGACATTTGAGATGGAGATCTTCAAAATACATCTCGACTGGATTTCCAACACTTCTTCAATATTCCGTAACCTTCTCTTTCAAGTTCATCTGAAAATATATATTAGCATTTGCATAAACATTGACAATTAAAATATTTATTTACAAATTAATAAAACTCTTACCTTTCAAATACTTTCTCAAAAGGCTGCCTTTTAATGGACCTTTGAGATGTTTTGGCAGATCTCTAACGGAATAACTGGACCACGACTGGTTACAATTGCCTACACAACCCTTCTCTTGAATGTTGGATCTTCTTTACATTGAATGAATCGTTTCTCTACATACTATTCAGTCTTAAATAATTTTCAACACCAGTACAATGTTCGCTCCCGTTTAATTTTTGCCCCTTTGATAAAAGTTTGACTAGACGAATTTAAAACTGGGCAAAAGTGTGAAGGGCGAGAATAACACAGTGCTAAAATAACCCTATTAACAGTTTTTTTTTCTGTATACTGTAATTAAAAAAAAATCTTTTATCAGGTTTTCAATGATAATTAAACTTCATAGTAATTTATATCTAAAACTTTTCAAAGAAAATAAAAGCAAAACTAGAGGTACTGTGAGCAATGAGCTCACTAAATAATACCCCCCGCCTCCCATATGAATATAATGGCAGTATCCATGTTTTGCTCTGGAAAATTCAAAATATATATGTCAGATCAAAAAGTAAAATAGGAGGTGCACAATGGCAATATGTAATCAAGATTCTGTGAAAGTTTCATTAAATTTCCTTCATTGGGATGAGAGGAGTTGCGGATAAGAGAAGGGTACCCCAAAGCGTAACAGACGGACGGACGGACAGACAGACGTACAGACGGACGGAATTTACGTTTACTATATACCCTCCCGCTTTCAAGCGGGGGGTATAATAATATTAAGTGAAAATATTAACTGAACAAAAGCTGAGTTTTGTTGTGCCAAAACGCAGTACAACTTCTGTGCTCTGTTAAGATAATCCACTGTAATTTTGCAATCTGGCACATTATCTGAATTAATTAATTATGATATGATCTTATATAATGGCTAGTAACTTGCAGTAACACGGTCAGTCTTTTTATTTGTTGTGTGTCCTTACTTGTTGTAATGCACAGGTTTCTTGTGTTGAAGGAACTCCATTATATTCTTTGTTTTCATGATCATACTTTTAAAAAGAAATTAACATCAACAATAATTGTAAATGTTATCAATTTATTTTTAGGTCACCTTAGTAAACTCAGGTGACCTATTGCTATCCGTTTTCGTCCGTCGTCGTGCGTCGTCCGTCGTGTGTTAACATTTGAACATTTTCAGCTTCTTCTCTGCAACCACTGAACCAATTTCAACCAAATTTGACACAAAGCATCTATGGGTGAAGGGGAACAAAAATTGTGAATTTCATGATCCCTGCCCCCCTGGGGCCTGACGGGTGGGGCCAAAACCACTAAAATTAATGCAGTCTTTAAAAATCTTCTTCTTTACTCCCGGACATCAAGCAGTCAAACTGTTTGCATGATTGTAATCAGCAATGAGTCCTCTACCAAAATTGTGAAATTCATGGCCCTGGGGTCAGGGGTTCTAGTGCTAGGGCGGGGCTAAATAAGTAGGTAGTGAAAATGCATTATTTCTTTGAAAATCTTCTTCTCTGCTCCTGGGTATTAAATAAACCATTTATAAAAACAAAATTTGATTCCGTTTAACTTCTTTATTTGCCTTTTGAGAACTACTCAGCTACACACATCATCAATGTCAAACATATATGTACAAATAATGCATACATAGTGAAAATTGGCAAAAGATAAATCAATGAGTGGCCGATGGCCTCATGTGGTTGGCCGATGGCCGTATGTGGTTGGCCGATGGCCTTGTATGGATGGCCGATGGCCTTGTATGGTTGGCCGATGGCCATGTATGGGCGGCCGATGGCCTTGTGTGTCTGCATGGCCGATGGCCTGTGAGTCTGCATGGCCGATGGCCTTGTAGAAGTAAACATGTACTATGTATGCTGAAAAATGCAATTTCTTTGGGGTAGAATAACACATGATATATAAAATATTCAGGTGTGAAATGCCCAAAACGAAGGTAGCACAAACAGAAAATTGATGTGTTTGGGATAGCTGAGAGTCCCCAAAAGAAATTGAACCACCACCATCCTTAATCTAATAACTCATCTAATACGAGAGATAATATAACATGTTCAAAGTATACCAATTTAGTAAACATTCAAATTAATTAATAGAATAGTAATGACATATTATGCTTAGTTGAACATTTTATACAAGCAGTTCTTAGTTACATTTAGTTTATGATGTAACAATAATATTCTTAAGTATCTACTACTTCTTGAATTCTTAGTTGAAAAGTTATCAAACAAAATTTTAACGAAAATTTGAGGTTAATAGGTCAAACGAATATACAAACTACCCATATTATCACAAGTATTAGCAATAGTGAATTTATACAGCAATTCATGGTCCGATATGTCTTAGCAATAAGTAATATGGCTAGTTTTATTTACATACAGTCATTTATAGTATGTTGCATAATTAGGAATTGGACAGATACAAATGTTACGTAGTGGATAAACACTGCAATTGAAGTAACACATCCTTAGGAATCACAGAAACATTTCTTTCACACTTGACTCTTTCACAATTGACTTGGATTTCACTGCTATTTTTCACTATGAAACATGATCGTATCCTAGAACACACACATTTTCTTTCAAGGCCATTTTGAATTGCACTAGCTATAATAATTTTTCACTGAATCACTTGTTGCACATTGCCTGTTGAGCACGGGAAAATGTGTCGTCGTCAGTACGAATGTATCGGTTGTAGCAGTCGGACCTCCATCGTCCCAATGTTTTAATCATGTGATCCTCCACGTTACCGGATGGTGCGGATGTTGCTGCCCCAATTCTGAAGGAATGCCCATTGTACTTTTCATCCTTGTATCCTAGCGAGTGAAGTAATTGTTTAAGTTTACTGACGAAGGAGTTTCTCGTTAGTGGAGTTCCGCATTCCTCAATGAAAAGTGCAAGGGATTCTCTGCCATTAGTCCAGGTTTTGCGAATCTTGAGATATTCCACCATTGAGTTGACGGGGCAAACGACATTACCAGATTTGAAGATCCTGATACTAATTCCTTGACGAAAAGGATCTGTTTTTGAGCTCTTTAGCACTAAGGTAAAAGCATTCACTTTGTTTTCATGAGAATCCATCGTAATGTCTGTTAAAGATAACATGTTGTCCTGGTTACCATTCTGAATAGTGAATTCCCCACATCTTAGGAAGGCGAAAAATGCTAATGAGCAGGCGGACATAAGCATAGTGTCTATGAATTTGCCAAATCTGCCTTGTTTCAGGATGCTGTATAGTTGACATAGTATATTGTAGGTTATGGGTCTTCTTTTCTCTCTTGTATTGCTTTGTTTCTTTATTCCTCTTAAAACAGTATGTAGTCTGGGGCATGTTTCGTTCATAGTGGACCATGGACAATGGACGCCGGCTTTCACATAGAAGAATCTCACAGCTGCTAGGTATAACTTGATGGTATTGATAGACAGTCTTAAAGTCTTAAAGCAATGTGTCACGAAATAGATAAGGGTTTGTTCTGTAATTGGTGTTGGTTTAAAGTCATCAGCTCTAATCCCAATGGACGGTAAAAAATTACAGAAAGTCCTAAAACCTGTTATGTAGGCATTTCTTGTGTTTTCACTGATGGAAGAATCACACAATCTATTTGCTTGATCCTCTAGTACAAAACGAGTTCTTGTAGTGATGGAATGTTCACTGGGTCTTTTGATGCTGTTGGTGCTGCTTCTCTGAATCGGGCCATCTGGAAACGAGAAAGAGAGTCAGCTATCACATTTTCTTTACCAGGGACATGATCACATAGAATAAGGAAGTTTTCGCATGCTGACTTCCAAGTTAATTTTCTCATAAGCTTCATTATAATAGCAGATTTTGAACGACGTTTTCTAATTATCTGAACAGTAGCTAAATTGTCACAGAAAAATTTTATCCGTTTTCCAGACCATTCGTGTCCCCATAGGACCACTGCTACTACTATGGGGTACAATTCTAAAAGTGCCATAGAAATAGGATCATTTCCCAGATTGTGAATTTCTTCTGGCCATTTTCCTTGAAACCACCGCCCGGCATAATACCCGCCAAAGCCATGGTTTGATGAAGCATCCGTAAATAACGAAATGTCGGTTGTGTCTGTCACATATTCCTCCAGGAAAAATGACTTTCCGTTCCATCCTTGTAAAAATTTCTCCCACATTGCCAAGTCTTTTCTGCATTCGCTTGTCAAATACACATGATAATGGAGTTCCGACACAGAGTGAGCTAATGTAAGTAGGTAAGATGTGAATGATCTGCCAGCTGGAATTACTCGAGCTGCAAAGTTAAAATGACCCAAGACACTTAACAGCTCACGTTTAGTACATGATTTCTTTACTCTAAGGTTATTAATAAGAGTCAAAATTCTGTCGACTTTCTCCAGGGGGATACGGCTCTCCATAATTTTAGAATCGAGTATAATTCCCAGGTATTCAATCACTGTGTCCGGACCTACTGTTTTCTTTTCCGAAATTGGGATTCCGAGCTTTTTGAACACCATAGTCAAAACTGCCATACTCCTCAGTCCGCCTTCGCCCGGGGGGTCAAATGTAATGAAATCGTCAAGTAAATGAAGGATATTTCTTACATCGTAGTTATTCTGGATTATCCAACAGATGGCTTGGGAAAGCATGTCAAAAATTTTGGGACCACTCCTGCAACCAAAAACTAGTCTCTTGTAGAAGAAGTATTTCTCCTTCCATTTAATTCCGTAGTAGGGTTGCACATCTTTTGCTATAGGGATTAGTTTAAATGCGTCCACTATATCCGTTTTGCACATGAGAGAATCACTACCAAGTGTCTTTAAAATAGTAATTGTGTCATCGATACGCACATACTGCAATGAATATTCATCTTTATCAATGAGCTCGTTAATGCTTGTTTCAGATGATTGGTTGTGAGGGGAGGATAAATCAACGATTAGTCTATATTTCTTGGAGTATTTTCCTTGAGAAATTCCAATGGGGCTAATTCTGTATACGGAATATGGTGATACATCGTATGGACCATCCAAGTATCCTTTCTCCATTTCATATTTTATCAGCTTGTCGACAATTTCAGGTTGTTTTCTAGCTGACAGCAAATTTTTGCACTCTAATGTAGATTTAGGTAATGATGATATTCCAGTGGTAAAACCTCTCTCAAGTCCATATATTAATGCGTCAACAAACGTCCTGTCTGGATGCCTTTTTAGTTCTGTTTTTAGTAAATGAGTATTTATTGGAGTAATTGATGCCGTTTCACATTGTCTATCTTCGGTCACTTTAGAAGATAGTCATTGTTTGTCAGTTTGAGTGTGGTCCTTTGATTTGTTCTTGGTTTTTGTGCAATTGGAAGCAGAGTGGTTGTTTAACTTGCATTCTGAACATATGTGAAGAAGATTGCAAGAATTCCTTTGGCATGCACCCGTTTGATCCATTGTAGTTATTACATATTTCTTTCCCCTTATATGAGATTCTTGGTCTTCCCTGAACATCTACGTTACTATGAGTTGGTTTTATCTTGCTGTTTGGGTTTCCAGCGTAAGGTGTAGGTCCGCTCTTTGACTTGGGACAGAAGTGTGAGGCATGGGTCACGCTACTACAGAACTCGCATCTGATTACGGTTTGACCAGAAAATATTGTGGTGTATAATTTAGTGTCTCTTATGGACCAGTCAATGTTGATGTTTCTCTGTAGTAATAGTGCGCTTGCACGTGCTGAGAAAGCCTTATGATACTCATAAAAGGCTGCTCCTCTTGTGGTAGAAGCCATTTCCACAATGTCCCGTTCGTAAGCGTCTAATTCTTGACGCCTTGCGGGATACACCTCACATATTATGTTCTTGTATTTTGTAAAGGCTATTATGAACTCATTAAGGGTTAGGTTTCTCAGTAGTCTTGTGTCGTGAGATTGTTTCAATAATATGTAACGACCATCGCTGTCGGTTACATGATTTTCTTCTGTCTCTCGTGGCATAATAAGTAATGCTAAATTAACATCTTTACCTTGTAGAATGTTGCTTCTAATTGTCGAAGAAATCGTTTCCACACAGGGGACTGAGTCTGAGGAAACTCTGGTCGGTACATCCTGGGGCGTGTTACGCGGAGAGTTATCAAAGTTTCTCCCGATGTAGTCTGTAGAGGTCCCAGGCTCATTGGATTTGTTTTGATTCTTCTTCAGTTCGTCCACTTCGTTTGTCAACTTCGTAACTGAATCTTTTATGTCTCGAATTGCCTCAATCAATTCGCTGGAATACGACATCCGCCCAGCCTCGTTTCCATTAGCTGCTGATGAAGATGCCGGAAGTGTCTTTTCTACCACTTCCCCTGCGCCATTTTGAATATGTATAACTTCGACATTGTCTGTTTCGCTACTTGTAGCCGATTTTTTAGGTCACCTGAGTAAACTCAGGTGACCTATTGCTATCTGTTTTCGTCCGTCGTCGTTCGTCGTACGTCGTACGTCGTTCGTAAACTTTTGAACATTTTCAGCTTCTTCTCTGCAACCACTGAACCAATTAAAACCAAATTTGGCACAAAGCATCTATGGGTGGAGGGGAACAAAAATTGTGAATTTCATGATCCCTGCCCCCCTGGGGCCTGAGGGGTGGGGCCAAAACCACTAAAATTAATACAATCTTTGAAAATCTTCTTCTTTACTCCTGGACATCAAGCAGTCAAACTGTTTGCATGACTGTAATCAGCATTGAGTCCTCTACCAAAATTGTGAAATTCATGGCCCTGGGATCAGGGGTTCTAGTGCTAGGGCAGGGCTAAATAAGTAGGTAGTGATAATGCATTATTTCTTTGAAAATCTTCTTCTCTGCTCCTGGATATTAAATAAACCAACTAAGTAGTTAGTTATGATGAGCAAGAGTGCTTCTACCAAAATTGTGAATTTTATGGTCCCAGGGTCAGAGGTTCTGGTGTTAGGGCGGGGCTCTATTGATTATATACAGTGAAAATACATGATTTCTTTGAAAATCTTCTTCTCTGCTCCTAGGTATTAAATAAACTAACGAAGTGCATAGTTAAGATGAGCAAGAGTGCTTTTACCAAAATTGTGAATTTTATGGCCCCAGGGTCAGGGGTTTTGGTAGGGGGGGGAGGGCTTTATAGATTATATAGTAAAAATACATAAATTCTTTGAAAATCTTCTTCTCTGCTCCTAGATATTAAATAAATTAACTAAGTGCATTGTTATGATGAGCATGAGTGCCTCTATCAAAATTGTGAATTTTATGGCCCCAGGGTCAAGGGTTCTGGAAGTGGTGGGGGGGCCTCTATAGATTATATAGTAAAAATATATGAATTCTTTGAAAATCTTCTTCTCTGCTCCTAGATATAAATAAATTAACTAAGTGCATAGTTATGATGAGCATTAGTGCCTCTACCAAAATTGTGAATTTTATGGCCCCAGGGCCAAGAGTTCTGGTGTTAGGGGGGGGGGGCTCTATTGATTATATAGTGAAAATACACAAATTCTTTGAAAATCTCCTTCTATGCTCCTAGGTATTAAATAAACTAACTAAGTGCATAGTTATTATGAGCAAGAGTGCCTCTACCAAAATTGTGAATAATTTTATGGTCCCTGGGTCAAGGCTTCT
This sequence comes from Saccostrea cuccullata, assembly GCF_032062105.1. Classification (NCBI taxonomy): domain Eukaryota; kingdom Metazoa; phylum Mollusca; class Bivalvia; order Ostreida; family Ostreidae; genus Saccostrea; species Saccostrea cuccullata. Next base: position 119,912 of record NW_026919105.1, on the reverse strand, counting down.
GGTGGGGGTGGGGGGGGGGGTCTCTATAGATTATATTGTAAAAATACATGAATTCTTTGAAAATCTTCTTCTCTACTCCTAGGTATTAAATAAACCAACGAAGTGCATAGTTAAGATGAGCAAGAGTGCTTTTACCAAAATTGTGAATAATTTTATGGTCCCTGGGTCAAGGCTTCTGGTGGGGGGGGGGGGGCTCTATAGATTATATTGTAAAAATACATGAATTCTTTGAAAATCTTCTTCTCTGCACCTAGGTATTAAATAAACTAACGAAGTGCATAGTTAAGATGAGCAAGAGTGCTTTTACCAAAATTGTGAATTTTATGGTCCCAGGGTCAGGGGTTCTGGTGTTAGGGTGGGGCTCTATTGATTATGTAGTAAAAATACATAAATTCTTTGAAATCTTCTTCTCTGCTCCTAGGTATTAAATAAACTAACTAAGTACATAGTAATGATGAGCAAGAGTGCCTCTACCAACATGACCAAAATGTGAATTTTATGGTCCCAGGGTCAGGGGTTCTGGTGTGTGTGTGTGGGGGGGGGGGGGGGGCTCTATTGATTATATAGTGAAAATACACAAATTCTTTGAAAATCTCCTTCTATGCTCCTAGGTATTAAATAAACTAACTAAGTGCATAGTTATGATGAGAAAGAGTGCCTCTACCAAAATTGTGAATAATTTTATGGTCCCTAGGTCAAGGCTTCTGGTGGTGGGGGGGGGGGGGGGGGCTCTATAGATTATATTGTAAAAATATATGAATTCTTTGAAAATCTTCTTCTCTGCTCCTAGGTATTAAATAAACTAACGAAGTGCATAGTTTAGTTGAGCAAGAGTGCTTTTACCAAAATTGTGAATAATTTTATGGTCCCTGGGTCAAGGCTTCTGGTGTGGGGGGGGGGGGGCTCTATAGATTATATTGTAAAAATACATGAATTCTTTGAAAATCTTCTTCTCTGCTCCTAGGTATTAAATAAACTAACGAAGTGCATAGTTAAGATGAGCAAGAGTGCTTTTACCAAAATTGTGAATTTTATGGTCCCAGGGTCAGGGGTTCTGGTGTTAGGGTGGGGCTCTATTGATTATGTAGTAAAAATACATAAATTCTTTGAAATCTTCTTCTCTGCTCCTAGGTATTAAATAAACTAAGTACATAGTAATGATGAGCAAGAGTGCCTCTACCAAAATGTGAATTTTATGGTCCCAGGGTCAGGAGTTCTGGTGTGTGTGTGTGGGGGGGGGGGGGGGGGCTCTATTGATTATATAGTGAATATACATTAAAACTTTGAAAATTTTCTTCTCTGTCTCTGGGTATGAAGCAGATGAACTACCTAAATAGTTATGATGAGCAAGGGCCCTAATCTTGCAAAATTTTGAATTTCAAGGCCCCAGGGTCAGGGGTTGGGGTGGGGCTCTACTTATATACTGAAAATGAATTAATTGTTTGAAATCTGCTCCTTTGTATTTATAAAACATTTATTTATTTTTTGATAGGCAATTTTAACGGTGCCTTTTTAAAAATTTGTGCAATGTGTGGACCTAGGGTCAGGGATTTATTTCACAGTGTTAGGGGCATTACTGATTATTGCTGAAAATAACTGATTAGTTGGAATGCATTTTTTCCCCTACCTTGCGTATGGGTATTCAGTACCCCTGCAAGGTGATCATGAATAATTCATGAATTACCTTGAATTTTTCATGAATTTTAATCATGAAATGTTCATGAAACGTTCATGAAGATCCTATGAACTTATTATTGGGCATATTTAAATCAATAAACCAAGCTTAGCAACTGCTAAGTGTATTGTTATGATGATCAATGGTGCCTCTTTCAAAAATTGTGAATGCTATATAGCATCTGGCTTAAAACAGAAATCAAATTCAATAACTGGAAAGTTGTTGCAGAATGCTCAGGTGACCTATAAGGCCCGTGGGCCTCTTGTCTTTAGATAAAACGTTGTCCCGGTAGATTTGTACCAATTGGGACTTTTTCAGGGACACTGGCACCACGATTCCTTTTGATCTCAACTTTTGTAGAATTTCTGTGGACGTCCAGTTTTCTGGTTCACTATTGTCCCATCGCGTGACTTCCGTCTCTGAGGGTCCTGTCGATGTTTCGGATCGTTTTCTTTTCCTTCCATGCAGGCATCTTTCAGTAAGAAATCTTAAACAATCAGTACATATATCACTTCTCAGAGTTCACGCATTTAGGTCACAGTATCCGATAGAAGAAATTAATAGTCCGTGTCCATATAAAGAGATACACGTGAAACTACACGTGGTAAGAAGGTAGTAACAATCCACAAACAGGGAATTATTATCACTGTCAGCGTTTAAAATGAGATTATAATAAATAAATCCGTAGGATTTACTTGAGAATTTGCAGGAACCGTGCGAGAAAGACAAAGCCAAACTTGAGGAGTAATTTGATTGGCTGTTACAATCACGTGACCGTTGTATACTAAGTGCTGGAAATTGATATCTAATTTATATAAACTATATTTAATTACATTAAAATTATACTAAGTACATAGTTATGATGAGCAAGAGTGCCTCTACCAAAATTGTGAATTTTATGACACCAGGGACCCACTCGATTGGGACCCTTCTAGAAGCAGAAGGGAATGTCAGAAGGGTTGGAAGATATATGTCTCAATCGAGTGTTCAGATGGGTATAGGATATGGCTGAATGTAATAAGTTGCTATGTTCTGCAATTACTGCAGCTGTGTCTGTTTTAGAACTTGAATCCCTTAAATCATTAAATGTCAGGTCTAAAAGGCGAAGAGATGACTTTGTTTTTCTTGCATGCGTTGCAAGCTCAGCTGTGTAAGTACACTGATTATTATAATAATTTTTAAAATTAAATCCTAAATACTAAGAGTGTAGAATATACATATTGAAGAACATTCAACTGAAAAAATATTATTGTATTATTAAAAAAGTTAGTCATGAAAATATTATATATTTTCAATTTATTATAAGGGTTTTATGCTTATTTTTGCAGAGTAAGAGATGATATTAGCAAAATAGATGGTTATGTCGAAAGAATTATTCCAGGGTATTTGCCTGAACAGTTTAAAAGACATTTCAGATTATCAAGGGAGACATTTGAATGTATTTTGAATCATTTGGCAAATTTTCCAACTCTACAAAGGAGACAGCAGACAGGCGGAAGGTTACAAACAACTCTAGAAAAAGACCTCATGATGCTGCTTTGGTACTTAGGTACGCAGGAAACTGTTCGGTCGATCTCGGATAGATTTGATGTGCAAGATTCCACATTGATACTTCATAATAGAAGACTCATAGATGTGTTTAGTGATTTGTGCAAGAAATTTATTAAAGTGGCCAAACAATGAAGAAAAACAAGAAATTATGTCAGAATTTGAGGATTTCAGTGGGTTTCCGAGAGTCATTGGGGCAATTGATGGAACTCACATATCCATTACACCGCCAGGTGAAAATGAGGCCGATTATGTGAATCGAAAAAGTTTTCATTCAATTATCCTAAAAGCTGTTTGTCGACACGACCGACTATTTATAGATATTAACTGTGGATGGCCTGGGCGTGTCAATGATGCCAGGGTCTTCAGGAACTCTGAAGTTTGTCAACACCAGGCACAGCTATGTGGACCACATCATCTTGTAGGAGATGGAGCATACCCACTCTCATCATACTTGATGAAACCATACCGGGAAAGTCAGAATATGACAGCAGCTGAAAAGATTTTCAACAAAACACTTTGCAGAGCCAGGGCCATCATTGAACATGCTTTTGGTGTATTAAAAGGAAGATTTAGGCGCCTGCAACACATTAACATGGTTGATATAGAATACATTATGAAAACTGTTGTTGCCGCATGTGTGTTGCATAATATTTGTATCATCAATCATGATGAGCTTGGTGAAAACTTTGAAACAGAGGTAGATGAACAAGTTTTTGCTGAAGTTACTACAGACACTGCTGAAGGTAACTTGAAACGGCTGTTCCTAACCAGACAACTTTCAAATGCCCAGCCATGACTTTGACAGTTTTTGTACACATGCATCATTATATTCCTATGTGTTAAGCAAATATAAGATTTAAATATGTTATATTGCAGAAAACATTTATGCCCTTGTCAATTTGTATGAATAAATGTTCCAATGACAGAAATTCTTATTATTTTTTTCAATATTCTATATTTGATGTTATATATTTGTCTACATTATTGTCTAACTGTCCTTCAACTCTCCTGGATGACTGATGCTTGGTCTTTCAGAATTCACATGCAAACCCTGGGAGAAAAAAGGCCAACTTTAAGATTTTTTTAAGTCAGAGGTCAAGGCCACAAAGAATAATTGGCATAACTAAGATTGTTTTAAAACAATTTATATTTTCTTTGAAAAAGTAACAAAATAGTAACAAAACAATGTAAAAATAAAAAGTATGTAACACATTCCTTGTTGCATAAATAATAACAAAGGTCAGACAAACTGATAAGTACAATGCCTACATTTTTTGCTTTGAAATATGTACTCAATACAGTTCAAACTGATTATAAAGTAATATCAAAACCTTGATATTTGCACCATTGTGTAAACAAAAACTTTGAAACATGAAGAGCAAAATAATTAACATTGTCAACTTAAAATGTCCCTCTTATTACAGATATATATTTCTACTTCTTTGCAGCTGCAGCTACATCTGCAAGTTTGCCGATAATATTGGTAAGCCCTGGGAGCATTTTCATGTGCTCTTTGTGCATGGTTTCTGTTCGTCGTTTCTCCTCTTCCTCTTTCTTTCTGTCCTCTTCTTCCCGTTTCTCTGTATAGCATTTTAAGAAATCTATCAACTGAGATGCACCTGTTGTGGGATGATATTTCCTTTTTCTTCTCCCTGCCTTCCCTTCATTAATCTGCTTTTCATTATCTTTACTTGATTCTGATTCAGTATTGGTCACACTTTCACTGCTACTACTTGTACTAGGACTTGGTTCTTTAGCTCTGCTCCTGTGGGTTGTAAGTGTAGAGGTACTTGTTGAACTACTTTCAACAACAAAAGCTGGGGTTGTAGAGTGCGAATTTCCAAAGATATCATCCATTTCGGAGGCAAATTCGTATTCCTTTCGCTCAGTGCCTGTTCTTTTCTTGGCATCCTTGTACTTTCTGTACGACGAAAGCATTGTTTTGAATCTTCCTTCGACTTGCTGGCTGGTGAATGTTGATTGCGTTTCTGTATTGATCACTTGGCAAATCTCCCTCCATAAAGTTTTCTTCTTCTGTGTTGGGCTATTGAATTGCAAATATCTCTCTATATTCATGTAGAAGAACTTTTGATCTCTCTTTGGTCCAGGAATTAGTTGGAGTGATAGCCTCTCCACTCGGTTTTGGATCCCCTACAAAATTGAAGAAAATTAGAGAAACTTAGCAACACATAATTCAGTAGTGCTCAATCATATATACCGGTAGATGTAGTATTATAACAACACTGGAGAACTTATTTCACAGATTAAGAGGAATGCATGTAAGTTGTCATTGTTTAGCATATGAAATGTAGTAATAAAACGCTACTTCCTTGGCGGCATGGCCTATATTTTATCCATATTTGAAATTGATTGTAATTATGATCAAAGAAATATTTATTTTTATAATATTAAATTACGTTTAAAAAAGGTTTTTAAAAAAATGTTAATTTTCATTGTTTTGTACCTATTATATTTACATATTATATAATATATCTACAACATACATACCAATTTCGTTTTCCTCGGATTCTTCTTGTTCCTGTCCTGCTACTAAATTTAATACGAATTCAATTGTATTGGGATCTAAAAATAAAAACCGCATTCACATTATAAACAGAAAAGAAATTAATATAATTAGACATTTTTAAACGGATAGAAAAGTTCTTCTACCTTGATTTTAATGATGGACACAATATTTACCATTATTCTGAAGGTTCTCGAGAGTCTTATCATCCAGTTGTAAAAGAACATTTTTTCCATCGTCCGTTGTGAATGATACTGTGTTTGTTCCCGATGCTTCTTGATTGTTACTACACAACAGAAAAAAATGCTACTTAAGAGAAAGTATCCTTCAAACATTATCACAAATACTTTTTGCAACTTTATTTTGCTTCTAATTTGGTTTATTTACAATAAAAAAAGATTTCAGAGTTTTCACCCACCTGTTCGCCGCCATACCGGAATGCTTCGTCTAAATAAACCTTCCCTCTCTAACGCGGGAGGCTGGGAAGGCCTTCTTAGTCTAACCTTCCGAACCAATCGAGCGGAAAGAATGATTATTCCGGAATAAGAAGGGTCCCAATCGAGTGGGCCCCAGGGTCAGGGGTTCTGGTGTTAGGGCGGGGCTCTATTGATTCTATAGTGAAAATACATGAATTCTTTGAAAATATTCTTCTCTGCTCCTGGGTATTAAATAAACTAACTAAGTACATAGTTATGATGAGCAAGAGTTCCTCTACCAAAATTGTAAATTTCATGGCCCCAGGGTCAGAGGTTCTTGTTTTAGGGCGGGGCTCTATTGATTATATAGTGAAATGCATGAATTCGTGAACATCTTATCCTTTGCTCCTGGTCAATATACTAATGATCTAATTACATATTTAAGGCTAGGATTTATTTTATTTTCAGTTTTACAAACCCTCCATTCAAGGTTTTGAATTTTCAGAAAAAAATAAAACAATTTTTTCTTTCCGATGTCAAATTTGAGTCGGGATCGAGATTTCAAATTTACGAACTCGCACTTCCGGTTTTAAGATGAAACGGCGGGTAAATAAAGCTAGATCTGAGAAGATAGCTTGGTTTAGTGTAAAATTCATCGATACGAGTGCCATTCAAAACGTTTCACCCGTTCAAAGGACAAATAAAATGCTGAAGACTTTGTTGCACAATGACATGCTGGTGAGATAATTATGTATTCGTTTCAAAAGTATCTGTCTGTAAATTATTTTCCTCCCCAAGGTTTTAAACTGCCCGTGGTAGCTATTACATATTGCCAGCGACATTGTTTAGGTCTCTGTTATAGCTTACAGTCTAAGCATCGTGTGTCCAGTGGTAAGGAGCCTATTAGAATAGCAAAAAAAAAGAATGTACAAATGTTATTAATTGATTTATCAAAATTTTTTTTTTATTTCCTTCTCCTTCGGGACTTTTTTTTCTCATGTTCATAACTAAACCTAAACATAAAAAAGAAATGCTGGCCTTATAATGAAGAAAGGGGCCTCTTTCAAAATAGATAACTTCGGGGCCCCTGGGTCAGGGGTACCAGGGGGGTACTTTGACTATAAATAAATTAATGCTTTGAAATCTGCCCTTTGATAAGCAATGGTGCCTCCTTCAAAATTTGTGAATTTCATGGCTTTTGGATTAAAACACGAACCAAATACAATCGCTGGAAAGTTGTTACATGATACTCAGGTGACATATAAGGCCCGTGGGCCTCTTGTTAAAATAATGCTTCATTTATCACTCAAATATGAGCGAAATGGGTTTTCATTTAATTTTTCATCATTAGTTTCACACTCAACGATTACATAACATGAGAGTTAATTTTTTACCAACACGAGAGATCAGGGTTTCTCTAAAGTAAGGTTAGTCTTGTTCCCATCTGAGAGATAAGGGTTAGTCTTGTATTCACCCTAGAGATTAGGGTTAGTCTTCTAACTACCCGAGTTAAAGGTAAGTCTTTCAACCATTCTAGAGATTAGGGCTAGTCTTGTATCCACCCGGGAATTTAGAATTGTTTTTACTGACTCGATAAATTAGGGCCAAACAAGAACAGCTGAAGAAGTCTGTGAGCCAATGCTCACTAGTAATATCCCCGCTTTGATGTGAATATACACTATCATGTTAAAGTACAAAAGTTTAGTTTCAGGCAGATGCATGGATTAATATGAAGTTAATATTAAATTTATATACAAATAAATCCCACCATGTGACATGCCTCAACAAAGTATGTGCTAAGATTTCAAGCATCTGTAATGAGTAGTTGCTGAGAAAACTGCGACGAAAAACAGGTTTAAAAAAGGGGTAAAAACAGTATACACCCCACGGGCACTTGTTTCGTATACAGGGAGACCCTTATTTATTTTTACCACTAGGTACCTAACTTATCTTCAGGCACCCTCACTTCAAGCTTGTATTTTGTTAATATATCAGTCATTAACCTACTTTACAATGATATCACTCGCTTCAAGAGACTATTTTCTTGTCAATCAAATCGTTTCTGACGTCTCAGGTCGAACCTCTTTACTGTAATCTACTCATTTATTCCTGAATACATTTTAAGACTTTTATCGAGATACAAGTAACAGCTTTTCTAAAAGCTTGCCTGATTAATGCCATCAATATCTATAGAACCTATAAGCATGTTAAGTTATAAACGTTTACATTGGGGTGTAAATTATTTCACTAGAATAAATTATGAAGATGTTGCACAAAACATCATGCATTCATTTTAAGTTGTATGATACTCATCAGAGCAATAGAAAAAGAACACATTTTATATAAAGCATATATATTGTTCGTATCTCAAAATAGAAAATGAAATCATGTACATGTCCCGCTGTGGATTCGAACCCGCGACGTAAAGATGAACAATTCACTCCGCGAGTCTAAAAATGGTTTTAGAGGATAAAGTAAATAAGGGAAAAAACTAAATTAATGTAATTGACTAATGCTGCAAAGCATGGTTATAGCCTATATGTAAAGGTCACATAAATTAGATTCAACTGCATACAGCCTAGGCTTTGAGGAAGACAGTTGAAAATATGATAATTACAAGAAATTGGGAATCGTAACGGTTATGACTGACATGAAGGATATGTTCACTAGTTTCTTGGGTATGCCAGAGGATCAAAGATTGTTTGAAACATGTGATAAATAAGTTAAAGCCATATATGCTTAAATGACCCAACAAACTTGACGGCGATATATGAATGGCGACAGGCGCGGATTCAGGAAGTTTTTCCCCAGGGATGAGGGGTCCATATCAAAAATATTTGAACGAGCAAAAAAGTAAACTTTCTCAATCCTGAAATGTGAGAGGACACTTTCATAAGTCTATACTCTGTGGAGGAAACCCCGTGGAGGGGGGGGGGGGGGTGGTGATCAGATGTATATTTGGCCAGTACATCCTCTTAAGAGGTTTTTGTTCGTTTCGATTTTATTACTTTAAATGATGTAACTTCTAACTCACTTCACAATATCACCGATATGTTTTTTTTCCAAAGCTCGACCAGGATTCCGACAAAAAAGAAAATACTTTATATAATTCACGCAGTTTTCATTTCCATTCAATGGAATAGTCCAGGAAATGGGCGCAAAAACTTATACGTGACATTTTGGCACGAAATGATTGTATCACCCCTTTGCTAGAAGACAAATGGACTAATCCAGTAGTATAGAAACGCAGAAAAAAGGTCAAACGGACATGCCCGTATAAGAACTGGCATGAAATAAATAGCTGCTAGCAAAAAGTTAAAGGAAATAAATAAATCAATGTATTGTATCAGCGATGTGTTTATTTTTCTGCTAACTGTTGTTGCTGAAACGCAGGTAACAAAATCCGATGATAATCAGCATGCACCAGATTATGCTGCCTAACTGTGACCTCTTAGCTTCGCACCTAGGAAATATTGATCCTTAGTAGTGCCTGACGCCGTGACGTCAGGCAACAACTGCCGGTTGGGGTTAGGGTAAAACCAGAGGCTTCCGAGTATTCCATTCCGAGGTCTCTGGTTTCATCCTTCATTTGTTACCCAAACTGGAAATTCTGCATAGAACTTGCCCTTGGTGTATACATCCACGTATAGAAAGCATCACTTACCTTTGAACTCTGTCGACTCCACTGACAATACATGTACAAGTGGAGACTTCTTGCTGTTATGATAGCGTGGGTGACAATGGCGGAAAACTTTCTTCAGACTAAAATCAGAAAGCATGTGTTAAATCATAACAAGAGGCCCATGGGCCTTATAGGTCACTTAAGTATCATGCAACAACTTTCCAACAATTGAATTTGATTCCTGTTTTAATTTAAACCAGAAGCCATGAAATTCACAATTTTGAAAGAGGCACCATTGCTTTTCATTAATATACTTTGTTTACTTTAATACCCAGAAGTAGATCAGAGTAACAAAGAGAAAATGCATTTTCACTTTATCAGTTGTGCACCCCATCTCAAAGAAACCACAAACCCTGGGGCCACATCTTTCAAAATATTGGAAATTTTATTTCATCATGTTGATTAATACCAAAGTGCAGATTTCACAGCATTAAATTATTTTCAGACTATGTACCCCCCTCCCCAAGTATCTCTGTCCCAGCGGCCAGGAAATTAACCATTTTTGGAAGAAGCAGCTTTCTTCGTAATAAATATATACTAAAATCATTGGCATAATACCTAGGAACAAAGAAAAAGATTTCCAAAGAATTCTTGCATTTTCACTATCTAAACAATTTAAAGCCCCACCCTAACACAAGAAGCCCTGACCCAGGGGCTCTGAAATTCAAAAATCTCATAGAGGCATCCTTCTTCCTCATAACTATGTACATAGTTTATTGGTTTGATACCCAGGTGCAGAAAAGAAGATTTTTAAAGAATTTATGCATTTTCACTATATAATCAATAGAGCCCCACCCTAACACCAGAACCCCCAACCCAGAGGCCATGAAATTCACAATTTTGGAAGAGGCAGCCTTATTCAACATAACTATGTACTTGGTTAGTTTATTTAATACTCAGGAGGAGAGAAGAAGATTTTCATGGAAAAAATTCATTTTTCACTAAATAATCTTTATAGCCCCTCCCTAGCACTAGAACTCCTGACAGTGGAGCCATGAAATTCACAATTTTGAAAGAGGCAGCCTTATTCAACATAGCTATGCACTTGGTTATTTATTTAATGCCCATAAACAGAGAAGAAGAATTTCAAAGAATTTATGCATTTTCACTATATAATCTATATGGCCCCGCCCTGCCACTACATGTAGAACCCCTGACCCTGGGGCCATTAGATTCACAATTTTAGAAAAGACAGCCTTTTTCAACATTACTATGCATTTGGTTAGTTTATTTAATGCCCACAAACAGGAAAGAAGAATTTCGAAGAACTTATGCATTTTCACTATATAATCTATATAGCCCCGCCCTAGCTCTAGAACCACTGACCCTGGGGCCATGTAATTCACAATTTTGGATGAGGCAGTCATTTTCAACTCAACTATGCACTTGGTTAGTTTATTTAATGCCCAGAAGCAGAAAAGAAGAATTACAAAGAAATAATGCCTTTTCACTATATAACCTATATAGCCCCGCCCTAGCACTATAGTCCAGTCATTATAAATTTGACCTCAAACTAATTGCAACAGAATTTCTCTCACAGTAGTGTTTCTTCTAATAGCCTAATGTAACTCCATAAAAAAATCGGATGAGTGGTTTTCATAGAAGTCGACTTCAAAGAAAAGGAAATATGACTTTCACTTTATATCTGGTATGCCGCACCATACTACTCGCTCTTGACGTCATTTTCTACTAAGGGGACGACCATTTGATCCTGAGGGGGGGGGGGGCTGGCAAATTTTTTTGAGATGGATTATTTATTTTCATGCCTGTCGAGGACAGATTATTTATTTTCAAGATTATCAAGGACAGATTATTTATTTTCTTCTATGTTTTACCATATCTTGATCAATTGATTCTAAAAGACTAATCATTATAATACCATATTCGGATACAGGATTTGGGGAGGGGACAGGTATAACTTTGTTTAGGCAAGAGGTCTGGAGCCGCCGTAAGGGCCCCAGTGGGTCCTGGGCGAAGCCCTGGTGGAGGCCAAGGGAGTACACCCACCCCCACCCCACCCCCCAAGGTCTTGGGGTTTCGTGTATTTTAAGAGTAAAACCAGGCACTATTATAATGGTATTGGTTATTATGAACCAAAGTATGACATAATTAATACTGGTCATACCGTACTTTGAATGAAGTAAGTTCAGGGAGCAAAGCCACCTGAAGTTTTTGGGTTTTTCAATATGTATAAGAGTAAAACTTTTGTAGAAATTGTTTAGATGTGTACCAAAGTATGACATCATTAAGTCATATCATACCTTGAATAAAAAGGGCCCAGAGGGCGAAGCCCCCTAAAGCTCTCAGGTTTTTGTGTATTTTAAGAGTAAAACTAGGCACAAAAATATTGGTTTTGTCCCAAAGTATGGCATTATTATTATTCGTATCATACTTTGAAATTTTAAGGGATGGCCTGGGGTCGTACACATGTACGTCCCCCTTAAATCCGTCAGTGTATATTTTGTATTAATTTATCTGGAAAGTAAAATTATTCGACAAGAAAATTTATCTTTTGTGGTGTATAAGAATTGGTTTGTATTTAAAGTTATTCATCACACCTACTAAGTGCACATTGTCATGTTGATAAACTGACTAAAGTATCCAGTCTGGTAATTTGATTTTAAATACTATTTGGTTCTAATAAAATGGCGAGCGAAGCGAGCCCAAAAAAAAATTTGAATTGAAGACTTTTGAGATTAAATTACACGTAAATAAAAAAAGTATTTCTACAATATTTAATTATCAGAAGTCAAGGTCAGATTATTTATTTTCTCTGTATTGGAGGACAGATTATTTATTTTCAACATTTTCAGGGACAGATTATTTATTTCCAAAATCTGCCAGCCCCCCCCCCCCTCAGAATCAAATGGTCGTCCCCTTACATTTTGACAGGCATATCAATGGTTTTATTGTGGAAGAAACAGCTAGTTTTGTTGAGGTTCACGAACAAAGAACATGTACAACAGCTGGTATTTACAGGCATACGGGTAGAAAAGTTGTCGTGTTGAAATTCAAACAATTCTTTGTAGAAAATTAAAAATGTTTTTTCAGTGTGTATAGGTTAGTGGCTTTTTATATCTAGGAAACAAGACTGCTATGGTTTTACCTATGGTTGCTTGATAAAAGTAAGCTGCGGGGCATATTTAGTATATTTAACAAAGACCCCTAAATAAACTGCCCTGATGCACTTCTTTTCTCCCTGGGATATCAGAAAGCATATCAGAAATCACTGAGTAGCATATACAAGTTTATTGTAGAAAATAAAGGCTGGTCGTAACATATGGCAATAAAAGAGGGTCGTAACATATGGCAATAAAAGAGACATGGAGGTTTTTATGAATGAAGAAAACAAAGCTTCCGATGGTATAAGCATTGCCGAGGATCATTTCGTTAAGGGAATGGTTAATTCTCAAAAAGAGGATTCTCTAATTCTACAAAGTTCAATAAAGCGAACTCTTGCAATATGCTTTGGAGAACGAATCCGTTGCCTTATCGGAAGTCACAGAGGACCTAGCAAGCGATTTGAATTGTCCGATATATCTGACTTTACATCGGAATCCGTTTTAAAATTGTTACTGTTCAAAAAGGTAGTGTGGGTGGAATTGTGGTGCTTTCCAACAAACCAGAAGACATTCCTTTAGAAATTAAAGAAAAAAAATAATTTCATCAAATGGAGGCAACCAGTTACACAGCCAACATTTTGACAAAGACATTGATGAGTGGATAGACCTAGACAGCTACAACGACTTAAAGAAAGAAAAGGAAAAAAAACTTTGGACAGCGATCTTCCTTTCTCATCACTTGTTTACTTACACTCCTAGAGAAGCACGTAATCCTTAAACTAATGGAACTAGTACTTTTTCTTCATGATAAAGCAAATGAATCAAGGTTGATAACTATGGTCAGGTGCGTTGTCAAAGCTTATAGTGGGCGAATGAAAAAGTGGACAATTTTATTTTTTTTCAAATCATCGGCAAGATTAATATAACTTATTATTTGCGGCTTAATATTAACGTGTTTTGCCCCACTTTATACCAGTTCTACATAAGATCGAGAAATCGCACATGGCATGGCAAGGAAGAGTCATGAAAAGCAAAGTGTCCTATTTGAAAGGATTCTTTAGCTAGCATGGATAAGTGAAGACTGGCGACCCATGCAGGATTCAGATGCTGATCCTGATTTCCCCATGCTCAGCCAGTCTGAACTTAGGCGCCTACTTATGGAGTTTATCAGTTAAGACAGACTGCCTGTTACGCCCAAGAGCATGACACGAAAAGGACAACTGCATCATTGATGTTCATCAGAAAGCTGATTACATTTTTCGTGTAAGGATACACATTCTTAAAAGAAATATTTCCTTTGGATTCATTATTTCCTTATATATAATGAAGATCCAATAACTTTGTGGTATAGACGATGTAAAAAAAAAAGGATGCGCACAGTTGGTTGTTTTACCCATGTAGTATCTGTGCTTTGGTGTTTGGTTCATGGAAGACATATTCATGTAGCGCGATTATTTCCTATTTCATCATTATCGTTCAAAATATTTTTAAAAATATAACAACAACACCCCCCCTCCCCCCAAATACCAAAGAGATGAAGAAAGCACGAGAGTCGGGAAGAGTTTTATATTTTATTGTTATCGAAAGAAAGCATGAACAAGTTATGATGCTTCAATTATTTTTCATTAATAGAGCGTTAAGTTAATTTCTGAAGTCACTTGCTGTGGCCTACAACTCGACATTTAGATATTATCAGTTAAGTTCAAGATTTAGTAAATGGAAGATACCTACAGAAATATCAAATTTAAGAAATAAATTCCTTTAATGATGCTTTATTCCTTTAACATGGTCGAAAAAGATGTTTCGGGCCATAATTTAAACAGGATAAAAATCATATAAGAAAACCAGTCATGAATATGGGAGTTTTTTTTCCATACCAGACAGAGAAAGTCTTTCAGAAAACGTTAATTTGTATGGTCTTGGCCTCTTCTTTAAAATAATGTCAAATTTAATATATGTGTCGGGATTACTTTTCATGTGGTTTCAAATTGAATTCCCTGAGAATACTTTATTACTTTATTTTCTACATAACTATTAGAGCCGTCAAGTACGAGAAAAAGAAAGTTGAACGTGATTATGACGTAATAATTTAATTTTGTTTTTATTCACGCCTCTCACTGGTTGATTTCCAAAAAGGAACGCAAATTATTTTGTATAATCTGGTTTGGTATGGGGACACACCCCCTTGACGACCAGCTTAATCATCTTATCCATGCAATCCCCTCATTTCCAGTCCTCGGAATCCATGGAAAATTCCAGATTTAATAAATGTACCTTTAACTTTAAACAGTTACTCGATCTTACCTCAAGTAAACAGACATCATGGCTGCTAGATCTATGTATAAGTTATTACCTTCCCTCGCTTCCCATCACTTCATCGTTCACGGTAGCTCAGTCGGTAGAGCGCTTGCTCCGTGATCGGGAGGTCGTATCTCGACCGCGACTGACCTAAGTCGATAAAAAATGGGTAGCAACTGTTCCTTCGCCATGCGCTCGGCACTTTGAAGTGAAAGTTTCGGGTCCTTCGGATGAGACCTTAAAAACCGAGGCCCCGTGTCAGCGGCAGGCGTTGGCACGATAAAGATCCTTCACTGCTTAATGGCCCTGAGTGCCGAGTAAAGGTCAAAATTTGAAGCCCTTCATCGGCATACGGTGACGTCTCCATACGAGTGAAAAATTCTGGAGAGGGACGTTAAACAATATACAATCAATCCCATCACTTCCGCTACTAAGGTTGTATTATTGCGCCGTAAATTTGAACTCATAAAAAGCAGCACAATTTTACATCCAAATTTGTTTTATTTATTTTAAAATTAAATTATACATGTTATAAGGAATGACTTTAATTCTTGGCCAAATTATCGAGTATAATCTGGTTTGGGTAAGTTTACGCTTTATAATCCGCGAAACTGACCCAAACCAGATTATACTCGATAATTTGGCCAAGAATTAGAGACATTCTTTAAATAATGGATCCAGCACCCAAAAGTTAGTCTAAAGACATTTACTTCATCTTGACCTTAATAATGGTCATTGACGGACACGTAGAAACTGGCTTCAATTATGGGGTACATGTACTACCGTTATGTAAAGAAAGAACAAATCAAACTTTTGATATCCTGCATTTAGATAAAATGTGCAGCTAATATATTAATTTAAAAATTAAATACATTGGATAAAATTGATGTACAATTTTTATTGCACTACGTACATGTTTTAATACAATTCAGAAATTCGTTGTGTAATGGTGATAGCATAGGTTAAATATTGTAAACTAGTCTGTAAAAGACCAACGGTGAAGATGATATGAAAAAAATAATTAAAATTAAACGAATATTCGACTATCGTTCGACTAAAGCATCCGACTATTCGACTACGCTGCCCGAGTAAAATTGACATCCCTAGCTTTATTTAAGATCATCAATCTTGATAATTTCAATTTGGCTATGGTCTTTATGGATGTTAAAGTCACTTACGATCTTTAAATTGGTAGTATAACTCACTGGATTTGACCTATAATTTCTGAAGACTTTCTTTAAAGCACCCCTCTCAGATTCTGTACGTGTTACATGTTCTTAATCCTTTTGTTGTGAATTCTATATTTGATATGAAACTCACTTCCTTCCAGGAATGCTTGGTGACTTATTGCTTAGTAAAATATATACCAAAGTAGTATAAACGGTCTGGATGGGGGGGTCAACTGAGTGCACTTTTGGGGCTAGGGGGTTCAACGGAGTGCAGGTTTGGGTCTTGGGGGATAGGGGGTTCAACGGAGTGCAGGTTTGGGCCTGGGGGGATAGGGGGTTCAACTGAGTGCAGCCCCTGTGGGGGATAGGTGGGTCAAGAGAGTGCAGATTAGGGGTCTGTGGGGGATAGCCGGGTCAATTCAGTACATATAGCCCCTAAATACGGGGGGTGTTTACACTGTGTTTACATTATACTATACGCTGCTACTACGATTCACATCGCTGCTACTACGATTTTGGCAGCGATTCAAGAGTTTAACCAGTTCAAACTGGATTTTTTACTGAAAACAATAACAACCTGGATTTTTTTTACTGAAAACAATAGCAAATAACACACACAAGACAGATTATAACAAGAATCAATACGTTTTACCTGCGTTTTTATACCTGTTGCATCATCTGTAAGGACCGTGTGCAAAAAAATTAGGGTCGTGTGCAAAAAATAGGTTTGACTTACCTTTTGATCGTACTGTGTACATCTCTACACACTCTAGTCAGCGAGCTACCTATATATGCATTATGACGTCATACACTTGTAAAATTAAAGTTTCATTTTCACTTTTGTTTCTAAGAAGTGAACTTAAATTTTCAGAAAATGTAGGACTATCTTTTGTTTTTCCTCTCCTTTTCTATGATTATTTTCCTGCTGTGAAGCTTTTCTTGTATAAAGCTCAATTTCTCTATGACCACTGAAGTAATCTTCCTGATCAGTGATGCATTCTTGCCCTGTGAATGTTGAGACCGCGTTCATTTTTGAAATCTCCTTTCTGACAGACATTTTCCACAGGTAAATTTTTGTTTACATTTACTATGAAGGTCATCTTTGCATTTAATCATAATTATGTAAAGTTCTGTTTTGAATGTAAATGTACTGTATTTATCATCAGTTCATGTGATTTACAGTTGTAAAACCTGCATGTAACTCAGAGTACATTTAATATTTCTATGATGGGTAATTGTATGATTGAATTTAAATCAGAAAAAATGTTGACTAAATTTTGGTAAAATACATGGTATCTTTTACAGTTCTGTCTTGTTTTTCTGTAAATTATTGCTTTACTTAGGGGACGACCATTTGATTCTGAGGGGGGGGGGGGGCTGGCAGATTTTGGAAATAAATAATCTGTCCCTGAAAATGTTGAAAATAAATAATCTGTCCTCCACTACAGAGAAAATAAATAATCTGACCTTGACTTCTGATAATTAAATATTGTAAAAATACATTTTTATTTACGTGTAATTTAATCTCAAAGTCTTCAATTCCAAAAAAATTTTGGCTCGCTTCGCTCGCCATTTTATTAGAACCAAATAGTATTTAAAATCAAATTACCAGACTGGATACTTTAGTCAGTTTATCAACATGACAATGTGCACTTAGTAGGTGTGATGAATAACTTTAAATACAAACCAATTCTTATACACCACAAAAGATAAATTTTCTTGTCGAATAATTTTACTTTCCAGATAAATTAATACAAAATATACACTGACGGATTTAAGGGGGACGTACATGTGTACGACCCCAGGCCGTCCCTTAAAATTTCAAAGTATGATACGAATAATAATAATGCCATACTTTGGGACAAAACCAATATTTTTGTGCCTAGTTTTACTCTTAAAATACACAAAAACCTGAGAGCTTTAAGGGGCTTCGCCCTCTGGGCCCTTTTTATTCAAGGTATGATATGACTTAATAATGTCATACTTTGGTACACATCTAACCAATTTCTACAAAAGTTTTACTCTTATACATATTGAAAAACCCAAAAACTTCAGGTGGCTTTGCTCCCTGAACTTACTTCATTCAAAGTACGGTATGACCAGTATTAATTATGTCATACTTTGGTTCATAATAACCAATACCATTATAATAGTGCCTGGTTTTACTCTTAAAATACACGAAACCCCAAGAGCTTCGGGGGTGGGGTGGGGGTGGGTGTACTCCCTTGGCCTCCACCAGGGCTTCGCCCAGGACCCACTGGGGCCCTTACGGCGGCCCCAGACCTCTTGCCTAAACAAAGTTATACCTGTCCCCTCCCCAAATCCTGTATCCGAATATGGTATTATAATGATTAGTCTTTTAGAATCAATTGATCAAGATATGGTAAAACATAGAAGAAAATAAATAATCTGTCCTTGATAATCTTGAAAATAAATAATCTGTCCTCGACAGGCATGAAAATAAATAATCCATCTCAAAAAAATTTGCCAGCCCCCCCCCCCCCTCAGGATCAAATGGTCGTCCCCTTACCAAACGTGATAAATTAGCTTCCTCCGCAGAATGTTGTTTTTGCCCCTTTCCCCTAAATTATGCAGATTCTAATTTTAGCCCAACTGATTTGATAATTTCTAGCGAATCTCGAAATCCACGGTCTAAAACTGAAATATCACTATATTCTGTCCAATTTAAAATTCCATTTCCCTCAGCTGTTAAATATATCAAGAATTGCTGCGTCAATATTTTTCCCGTCTGCCAAATACAAACCAAGTATTTCAACAATATATATCCATATGAGGCCACTATCATTATCGGTTTTACCAAGGGACGAACTTTACATACAGAAAGATCTCCTTTGAAAAGTATATTTTGAACTCATTTGGATATAGATTATATGTTCCGTCAATCAGTTAAATCGCAGTGTTATTCTTTCCAGAGGCTAGCAACTCTCTTGCAGATACAATGAAGCGCATTGAAGTGGTAAAATTTTCTGTTTGAATGAAACGTTCTGAGTCATGTTTTGAACGTCAATTATAACATAATGACACGCCCATTTCTTTAGAAACGAAAAAGAAATATTCGTCGTATTGTCCAAGGACACCCCGCTCTTCGTGACAAGCAACATGAGTTACACCGAAATGGAGCTTTAAAAAAATTAGAAGAAAGAATTAGAGACTCCCCGCTTCTGTAAAACTCAAATTGCAACGAATATGTACATATTTTTGAACTTATCATGTCTATTGAAGTTACCACAACACATGTTTCGGTCGAACACGTGTTTACTCGGTGTTTATTTAGACCGTCAATTTGATTGGCTATTATATTTATAGAAAACCTGTTCTACGGGTATTCGAATAAACAAATTGACCGTTTTATCCATTTCTAAAGAAATGGGCGTGTCATAAGATGACAATAAACGTTCTAAAGATAGCTCAAAACGTTCCATTCGAACGGAAAATTTTACCACTTCAATGCGCTTCATTGTATAGTTGTGTGTTTTTCGATTACACATTGTCTTGAAATATGTTCAAAACCAAGATAATTTGGTACAAAATATTTCATTCATGATTCCTTCACTCGTTTAATGATTCTACAGATACAAGTACTGGTTTTAACATTAATCAAGGTATTTAACAAACTACTCGAAAGTCCTGTTCGAAGTTTTATAAGTAGTATACCAATTTCTGTTCTAAAAAGTGTATTTTGTAGTTCTTGGCTTTTCAACTTGCAAACAAAGAAAACTGAATTGATTGCGAGTAATACCCGTAAGATTTACAAAATCTTCGTCATCAAAATCAGATTTTCAAAGTCAATTCTAGAATTCTCATTTTTTTGTATCAGCTGCCGACAACGGGACAGGTGCTCTAAGAGATCAGCTGAAGATACAGATTGTAGCCCGTTGGAGACGGAATATTTTTAAAAATGTTTTCTTGATGGTCTTACTGTAGGCAAAATGACAGATACAAGCATGTTCATCGTCATGTAAGACTACATTATACCTTACAAAATATCTGTTCGTGCAATTTGAGGGATTCTCTTTAAGACTT
Organism: Saccostrea cuccullata; assembly: GCF_032062105.1. Classification (NCBI taxonomy): domain Eukaryota; kingdom Metazoa; phylum Mollusca; class Bivalvia; order Ostreida; family Ostreidae; genus Saccostrea; species Saccostrea cuccullata. The sequence continues at coordinate 99,491 of NW_026919105.1, read as the reverse complement.
TCCTCCACATACCACTAATAGAACAAAACCTAAATGATTTTGTGCCTGAATAAAATGTTGACATACTGACATGGCTCTCATATGTATTTGAACCCTTTCATTGCCCCCTGTGATAGCTTCTGTAGCATCTGTCACAAATGCAGTCGTTCTCCAAGACTTTTCTACCTAAAATACTAGAACGATTTTTCCCTGTGTTCATTTTTTATTCCCCTCAAACCCCGGTGCTTACCAAAAGGAGCCCTCCTATTACAGCACATACAATTTACTGATTTCGACATGTTTAGTGATACAGACAAAATATCAAATATAAACCCAGAAAAATCTCTAATCTATCTAACTTCCCAAAACTTACCTTAACCTACAATACAAGAAAAAATGGAAGGAAAATTGAAAACACAAATAACTACATTTGAAAGAATCAAATGCCTTAAATGAATATAAAACATACAAATAATGAATATTTTAGTAATATTTGGCAATAGCAGCAATACTTTGCAGAAGCAAATAATTCAATGATGATGGATTGAAAATACAACGGTTTGGCTTGGTCGCTATCAACGAAATGCTGCTCGGAGCTGAAACCACGTGATTTATTGAATTTTTTGTATTCACAATTTACCCGAGTCTACAATCACGTGACAAAAGGGAATATTAAACAGGTTACAATGAGGTCAATGACATGTAAATACCCGTGTCAAGAGAAGCAAACGACCGATGTTGTTTTGCACTATTTTTTAAAAAGTTTATTACTTCGAGCACAGGCTTGCCCAAAATTCTCCTTTGAATATGTTGAATTTCCAAGTTATTCATCTTCTGTCCTTTCGAGAAATTTGGGCAGAAATGCTCTCTCCATAAATTATGGCTTTGTAATTGGAGATATCTTTGAATAACAATGGAGATTTGTGAATTTCGGTTGCTCCTCTTCCAAAAATCATCTTCGTTTTTTATATTTACCGACTTATAATTTCTGTAATTTTGCAAAGTTGTGGTTTAGACAAAGAAGAATCGTGTTATGAATCTCGTGGGGCTTTATCAGGTCACCTGAGTCACTCAGGTGACCTATTGCTATCCGTTGTCGTCGTCATGTGTTAACATTTGAACATTTCAGATCTCTTAAACCACTGAACCAATTTCAACCAAATTTTGTATACAGCATCTATGGGTGAAAGGAAACACAAATTGTGAATTTCATGGTCCCTGCCCCCCCCCCACCCCCAGGGGGCATGAGGGGTGGGGCCGAAACCACTAAAATTAATGAAATCTTTAAAAATCTTCTTGACTCCTGGACATCAAGCAGGCAAACTGTTAGCATGGATGTGATGAGGATTGAGTCCTCTACCAAAATTGTGAAATTCATGGCCCCAGGGTCAGGGGTTCTAATGCTAGGGCGGGGCTATGTAGATTATATAGTGAAAATGCAATATTTCTTTGAAAATCTTCTCTGCTCCTGGGTATTAAATAAACTAACTAAGTAATAAACTAAGTACATAGTTAAGATAAGCAAGAGTGCCTCTTCCAAAATTGTGAATTCTATGGCCCCAGGGTCAGGGGTTCTGATGTTAGGGTGCAGCTCTATTGAATATATTGTGAAAATGCATTAATTCTTTCAAAATCTCCTTCTCTGCTCCTGGGTATTAAATAAACTTTTTTAGTATAAAGTTATAATGCCTCAACGAAATTTGTGACCCCTGTGTCAGAGGTTTTGCCATTTGGTGTAAGGGGGATGGACTCTTTTAATTTTATAGTGAAATGAAAGAAAAAGTGAGCAAGCTCACATACCCCACGCTCCCGCAAAACTCAAAGTGCTGAAAATCCTATAAAAAAATAAAGGAATCGGAATTTCCTGGTAATATGCACATCTACACATTGTGTCCTAAATATCTGCTAAGTTTAACGAAATTCTGTGCGGCGGTTTTAAAGGAATTGCACTTACAAACTGTTCATCTCTATATTCAAGGGATGGCCAAAAATCTAAGTTGAGAAGTGTGAAAATTCCCGGAAAAAATAAAGGAATCGGAATTTCCTGGTAATATGCACATCTACACATTATGTCCTAAATATCTGCAAAGTTTGACGAAATTTTGTGCAGGGGTTTTAGAGGAGTTGCACTGACAAACTGTTCATCTCTATATTCAAGGTATGGCCAAAAATCTAAGTTGAAAAGTGTGGAAATTCTAAGAAAAAATAAAGGAATCGGAATTTCCTGGTAATATGCACATCTGCACATTGTGTCCTAAATATCTGCAAAGTTTGACGAAATTTTGTACAGGGGTTTTGGGGGAGTTGCACTGACAAACTGTTCATCTCTATATTCAAGATATGGCTAAAAATCTAAGTTGAAAAGTGTAGAAATTCCCGGAAAAAATAAAGGAATCGGAATTTCCTGATAGCATGCACATCTACACATTGTGTCCTAAATATCTCCAAAGTCTGATATTCTGTGCAGCGGTTTAAGAGGAGTTGCGCTGACAAACTGTTCATCTCTATATACAAGGGATGGCCAAAAATCTAAGTTGAAAAGTATGAAAATTCCCGAAAAAAAAAATACAGGAATCGTAATTTCAAGGTAATATGCACATCTTCACATTGTGTCCTAAATATCTGTAAAGTTTGACTAAATTCTGTGCTGTGGTTTAATTGATTGTATCTTGTTTAACGTCCCTCTCCAGAATATTTCACTGATATGGAGACGTCACCATTGCCTCTGAAGGGCTGCAAATTTAGGCCTATGCTCGGCACTTATGGCCTTTGAGCAGGGAGGGATCTTTATCGTGCAACACCTGCTGTGACACGGGGCCTCGGTTTATACGGTCTCATCCGAAGGACCGCCCCATTTAGTCGCCTTTTACGACAAGCACGGGGCACTGAGGACTTAAGAGGAGTTGAGCTGACAAACTGTTCATCTCTATATTCAAGGTATGGCCAAAAATTTAAGTTCAAAAGTGCGGAAATTCCCGGAAAAAATAAAGGAATCGAAATTTCCTAGTAGTATGCACATCTACACATTGTGTCCTAAATATCTGCAAAGTTTGATGAAATTCTATGCAGCGGTTTAAGAGGAGTTGCGCTGACAAAAAAACAGGAATGACACTCTGACTGACTGACTGACTGACTGACTGACTGACGGACGTTTCTAAAACATTATACCTCACGCAACTTGTTGCGTGAGGTATAAATTCATTAATTCTTTGAAAATCTTTTCCGTTGCTCCTGGGTATTATGCTTATGATCCAAGTATATATATATTTATGATGAAGAAAGGTGCATCTAGCAAATTGATTAATTTCATGCCCCCTGGGTCAGAGGTATCGGAGGGTGGGGGGGGGACTACATAGTCTGAAAATAAATTAATGTTTTAAAATCTGCTCTTTGGTATTAATCAAAATGGTGTACAGAAGAATGCGATGAAACGATAAAAGCTCGAAAAAAAAAAATCAGAACGATTCTTTAATAGAGTACCTATATCAACAAATTTAAGCAACTTCCGTCTATTTAGACCAAAATCTCGCAGAACTATTTATTTTAGCAAAAGGATATCTTGGAAAAAGTTTGCTTCAAACCTAAATTCACATACCCCTATAAATTAAGTTTAGGACGCAATAAGAAAAATAAAAGGAAAAGGTCCTGAAAAATATCAACATCTTAATATTGGAAAGCAAATTATTACTGATAAGAAAGGAATATCTAATGCAATAGCTATTTCAAAGAATTCTTCGACAAACCACATGAGTCCTAATTTTATTCAAAATACTCAAGAAAAGAAAAGAAATTTCACAACACAGCTGTCGGACCGGACCAAGCATGTGTATTATAAAATTAATGAAGATGTATAAAATTTAATTCCCTTTCACAATTTCGAAAACACGGATTTCTGTCTTCGTGGAAGACCTATTATTGTTTTTTATTGTTATAAAACACCTATCAGTGAGACCAGAGGAACCCTTGGTTTCCTTCTGCTTTTCCGTTCATCTGTTAGTCTGTTTATTTGTGTGTCGTTCTGTCCGTCTGTCATTCTGCCCCACTTGGTTTGTCACACACTTAATCATTATACCCGCACTTTTTAAAGAAAGTTCGGGTATATTGTTGTTCCTCATGTCCGTCCGTCTCTCACACTTTTCTTCCCTGAACTCCTCCTACATTTTACACATTAGAATTATCATCTTTTGGGAGATGGTTGGTGGTCATGAAGATATCAGAAAGGTTGCGGAATTTTCATCTTGCCCCAGGAGTCAAATGGGGGTCGAAAAATTACGTTTTTTAATGCAAAAAGCCCCTTCTTCTCTAAACTCCTCCTACATTATAATTATATAGTAGCCTAATCATCTTTTGGGAGGTGGTTGGTGGTGTCATGTAAATGTGCAGTAAGGTTTCGGAATTTTCATTTTGCCCCTGGGGGTCAAAAGGGGGGGGGGGGGGGGTCGAAAATGACGTTTTTTAATGCAGAAAGTGCCACTTCTTCCCTGAACTCCTCGTACATTATATATAGTAGCCTAGTCATCTTTTTGGAGAGTTAATTTGTTTTAAAATTAGTTAAAACCTCAAGGTCAATGGGTAAAAAAATCAAAGCATGCTGGAAAAACATCTTGACACGGGTAATGTACATGTCAAAAGTGAAAGTCATATCTCTTTTCAATCAAAAGTTATAAGGAAAAACATTTTTGAAAAGTAGGTTAAAGGTCAAGGACACAGAGTCAAAAGTCATGATACATGTGGAAAGGTCTTATCACATGTAATATACCTGCATGTATAATATGAATGCCCCATCTTTTCTCTTTCATAATGATCAGTTAAAAACAATTGAATTTTTTGAAAGCTGGTCAAACGTCAAGGTTACAGGTAAAAAAAATCATGTGTATTTAGAATGGTATTGTCACAGGTAAATACTAATACACATGTTTAATATGAAAGTTAAGTCTCTTGTCATTCAAAAGAAATGACAATGATGACCAAATTTAAATTTATTGTGACAGACGGACAGACTAACATACAAAGTTTCAATAGGGGAAGTAGAGACTATTATTGGAAAGTTAGTTATAAAATTTGTATTTGAAATTGATCAATATTATTTTAATCCAAATAATTTTGTATCGTATTTATTTCGGACGTCTGAGAAAACATAGAATTGAATCTTCTGTTTTGTCATATAAATTTAATGCGGACGTCTAAGAAAACCTTCAAATTGATTCACGTTCTCTCAGACGTCCGCGTCGAATTAATGGCGGACAACTAAAAAACGTTCTTTAAGATTGTTAAAACCAAATTAGTTTTGGATCAACTGGCGTTTATAACTGTAATAAACTTGTATGATGTGAACACTAAGTTTCCAATATTTTCACTAATTTTTCAGTGGCTAATTTTGTTTTCTTTCCATGCGGTTTTTTAACAGTACATGTATGTGCACAAACTGAATTAGAGGTATTTTTTGTGTCTCTGGAACTAGCGCCTAGCTATACTTATCTCATAAATGCAGTAACACAAGATGGAATACATATTTTGTTGTTAGGTAAGAAATAAGCTTCTCTGATTACGGAAAAGGAACGGAAAATTTTATTGTTGCTATGGCAACAAGTTTCTATCAATATTCTTCTTACACATTAATTGAGGTACCTGTATTGTTTGAACAGTTTTCATTTTTCAGTCTCACCTTTTTCTTTTATTCTATAATCGTCACCTTTTCTTAACTTTTGTCTTAAGAAACAAAAATGGCACTTGAAGTTTTCCACTACATCTAATTCGACTTTTCATTTTCGAAAAGGACGATGGAACGACATACTTCTTCTCCAGAGTGGAATAAATTGCAGTTATACGTGTATTACATTCTTTGATGGCTTTCTCATATTTGGTGTTAATAAAGTTCTTCAACTTATTTTAAGATGCATTCGTTTTCTTAAGTGCAAGCACTGGAGTTTTCATCGGTAGCAAGAAATACATCTTTACAATTATTGTCGTCTTCAAGTCCATCCCCTGTTCGCTTTTTCTTAATATTTGAAACACAAGCTTCAACATCTGTGTCATTTATCCAATCCAAGAAGTTTTTATTAATGTTGAAGTATTTTGAATTAATATAATTACTGCAAACATCAGCTGCTAATTTATATATTGTAAAAACAACCAACATGTGTTTGCATGGCATAAAATGTTTCTGGAAATCAAAACATTTACAGTTTGAGGTTGTCAGATCCACAATAGCTTTTTGAGGGATCAAATGAGGAAGTCACATCGAACAGGGATTCCGAAATCTTTTTTTATCATTGAAGGGCCGATGAGCGTGGCATCAGAGAGTCGAGACGATGAATAGTCCATAAAGGGAGATGTCTTTTCTATTAAAAATTGATGGACTGAATCGTGGTACAGCTTTGGAGTTTTCATTTGCTGGACGTTTTTGGTTACGTATCTAAAATAATCGTTTCAATATTCATGATAGAAATTCTTTTTAACTGAATTATTGAGATAAAGAGCAGTTATCAAGCTCAAAACTTAAGTATCAACAATATAAATCAGGAGCAGAGAAAACAAGGACCTCCAAAAACACAAGAGGTGGGATCAATTGCCACGAAGGAGTAGCCAATCCAGAGCGACAGGTCACACCCGCCGTGTGCTCCGTGTCATGATTGGGTCAATATAACAAAAAATATTGTCTTTTAAGTGTGTAATTAATGAAGTTTCTTTTTATTTCAATTGAATGAAAAGACGACACAGCATTTGACTTAAAGCTAAATTGTATTTACTGAGAAGGTCAATATATCTACCATATTACTCCGAAATTATGACTTTAAATGACACTGTTTATATCCTCTTTCATCAACTTGTTTGTCAATAGCTTGCCTCATTTTAAATATTTTTTGCACGCTTTAGCAAATCAAATGAAGTGAGAGACATAAACAATATATGCAGGTGAAAAGTGTATATTGCTACAAAAGTTAATGAAGTTGGTGATAGAAAGTTGTAGTCATAAAGTATATCATAAGATTTGTTTCGTTAGATTAGGATTGACGTCTTCTTCTAGTAATATTTCAAATATGAAACAGATATGTCTCTGGCTTTGTACCCTTTTAAAAAGTTAATCCACATCATAAACATGATAGTAATTATCAAATTCACCTATTCAGCATTTCTTCAGAATAATTGCTGATCAGTACATCAACCACGCTTTATACAGTCCTACAACCATGTGAGTATTAAGCATGTTTTTCGAAATTCTATGGTGAACTTCTACTCCATTTGTTGTAGAAACAACGATATCCTCGTCAAGAGGTCTGAAGGCTCTCACCCATTTCTACAAAAATCACAAAGATTACATAGATTAAATACATTTGTAAGGAGCATAAATAACAAATACAACTTGTCAAGAATTCGATAATATAATTTACTTGATTGATTAAATTTAAATTAATACCTTAGCAATACTCAGCCAGACATTGTTACCGTAGTTCTATATTTTCAGTAGTGAAGTAGATCTATATCTGTTTACATATATTTCTTTCTGTTTTCGGGACTACCAAGTTAAACGCGATGAAAAAGGTAAAATAAATGACACATAGATATTTTCATTCAACAAATGTTCAATAGATCTTCCTTTGGTGTGAAGAATGTCTTAAATACTATAATTACAGCCTAAAATCGGACTTGCCTTTTTAACCCGAAATTCCTTTGAAGCTATGTGAACTAAAACAGGGGATATCACCGCTTTTGACTTCAAATATATTAAAAACTCATAAAACAAGATAATTCTCAGTGGGGATCATTGTTCTTACATTATAAACACAGGATTCCTGAACTGGTCTGCTGAACATCATTTTAAATATTCAAATGTTGGAGCGACACGAACTTTAAAACCAAACAACTTCTAGGCCCCCTAGGGCATTGCGCGTCACAAAATAGCAATATGGCGGCCTGTTCATGTAATAAATGCAGTTTTAATCGTAATTTATTAGCTCACCTGAGCCGAAGGCTCAAGTGAGCTTTTCTGATCAAAATTTGTCCGTTGTCTGTTGTCGTCGTTGGCGTTGGCGTTGTCGTTAACTTTTCATATTTTCGACTTCTTCTCAAGAACCACAGGGCCAATTTCAACCAAACTTGGCATAAAGTATTCTTAGGTGAAGGGGATTCAAATTTGTTCAAATGAAGGGCCATGCCCTTATTCAAGGGGAGATAATTCAGAAATAGTGAAAATTTGATGGTATGATTTAAAAATCTTCTTCTCAAGAACCACTGTGCCTTGAAAGCTGAAACTTATAGGCAAGCATCCTCAGGTAGTGTAGATTCAAGTTTGTTCAAATCATGACCCCCGGGGGCCAGAATGGGCGATCACAGTTTTACATAGAAATTTATAGGAAAATTCTTTAAAAAATCTTCTTCTTAAGAACCACTGTGCCGGGAAAGCTGAAACTTATGGGGAAGCATCCTCAGGTAGTGTAGATTCAAGTTTGTTCAAATCATGACCCCCGGGGGTAGGGCGGGGCCACAATGGGCGATCAAAGTTTTACATATAAATATATAGGAAAATTCTTTAAAAATCTTCTCAAGAATAGCAAAGGCATGAATGATCATATTTTTATGGAAGCATCTTCAGGTAGTGGACATTCAATTTTGTTCAAATCATGACCCCTGGGGGTAGGGCGGGGCCATAACATGGAATCCAAGTTTTACATAGAAACATGTAGAAAAATTTTTTAAAAATCTTTTCATTGATTAGTCCTATTCATATGGAAGCATTCTCAGTTAGTGTAGATTCAATTTGTTCGAATCATGACTCCAGGGAATAGGGCGGGGCCACAATGTAAGTTCAAATGTAAAGGGCAATAAAGCCACAGGTAGTCAAAGAAATATGCAAGCATCCTTAGTTAGTGTAGATTCAAGTTTGTTCAAATTATACCCTCTCCCTTTTAAGGATTGGTTTTGACCACTACTAGGTTTAAACTTTTTAATAATAAACTGATTTCTGCTTTTTTCCTAGTCACATTGCTTCACAGGATTTGATAACGTGACCAACTAAAAGTTCATTTGCCAGTGAACTTTTTCACATTGTTGTTTATTTCTTAATAAAATTTATTTCTTTACTTTTATAACATAGACATTTATTCTAAATGATTAATCAGGAAAACTAATCAGCAATCATTGTCAATTTCTGCATTATCAGCTTTAAAAATTAATTTGTTTTTCAAGAATTGGAATCATTTTTAATATAATAATTAATATAAATAAATATTCAATAAATTCACTGTCTCCAATAAATATTCATATACATTGAATTAAATTAATATTTATTCTTCATGTTCATTTAAGATGGGTAAAATACAGGTAAACCCGGGTAAATCCTTACCAGAAATCAGACTATAATTGTTATCAAAACATATTTCACACCTACTGTCCTACACCAAATTATCAAATGTGTGCAAAACGCGAACACACCTTTATTATACGTCTATGTTTCTGTACCTCTTGTACCGTTTACAAGGTTTTGAGAGAATACATTAAATTGAATTGAAAGTATTAAATTTATCTATTCATTTCATTTCTAATTAGACTGAAAAATTGCCTTAATTATCATTAAAAATTATAACATGTTGGGGCTTACTTTAATTAGCCTGCAGTTTCCCTTAATTGGCATTAATAATTAACTAATTGAACAATGTTCAAAAAAGAAAGTAATTTCACGTTGTTCTAAGATTGAAATTGGGTCACTGAAGAAGTTGAAAATGGAAAAATTTAAGAAAGAACAATTAAAGATCAACAAACTAAGGGGAAAAAGTTGGCTTTAGCTTAATGAAATAAAGTTATTGACTTCACAGACATTCAAATAAAAATATGAATAGCACACTCGGAATCATAAATTTTTATTCATTTAACACATTTGCAGTCGTAAAATATAATCAGGCAAAATAACAGTGGGTGGATAATATATATAAATAAATAAAGAATGTCATATTTTAAAATTATTACTGGAATGTAGATACTTAAAAATTGTAGAGATTGAATAATAATATTTCACAATTGTAGAGACAGAATAGAGATGCTTGACAACTGTTTCACAACTGTAGAGATAAAAGGCGTGTTGAATGTTAAATAGTCATGCTTAATAAAATCAGAAGTTTGCTCCTAAATTGGGTGTCATTATAACCCCCGCTTGAAAAGTGGGAGGGTATATAGTAATTGGTATGTCCGTCCGTCTGTTACGCTTTGGGGTACCCTTCTCCTATCCGCAACTCCTCTTATACCACTAAGTGAAATTTAATGAAACTTTCACAGAATCTTTATTACATATTGCCATTGTGCACCTTCTATTTTACTTTTTGATCCAACACATATTTTGGGTTTTCCGGCCACAGCAAAACATGGACTTTTCCATTATAATCATATGGGAGGCGGGGGTATCATTTAGTGAGCTCGTTGCTCACAGTACCTCTAGTTTTTATTTCAACAGATATTAAAAATAATTTAACTAATACATAACTATCCATGGATTTACCTTGGCATTATATACTTTTTCAAATGCTTATATAAGTAACAGCATAATGAAATGTTCAAAATATAACGTCAATTCAGAGTCTTTCGAGAAAAAAAAAATAATTAAAAGTATCACATTCCAAATCACTGTCAACAGAAATTAAAAGATTTTTTTCTATAATATGATATACTCAGTATATTAATCATGTACATGTACATTATAAGTAAAACTTAACAAGGTATAGAAATACATGTATTAATTAACAATTCCTGATGAAAATGTAAACATAGCATAAATTCATACACCCTGACATGAATATATATAGTATAGTATAAATAAACATTGTACACATAAACTTCCTGACATACATGACAGGTATAAATACAAAATCACAATATTGTTCATTCGTTTTCAGGTGGAAAATCCTTACAAAAATTCACAGAGAAAAATATGAAAGAGTTCATGAATTAAGCATCTACACTAAATATCTATTTTTCGTAATGATACAAAATTGAGCATTACATTGATTGCATAAAAATTATGATGTCATAATGCATTTATTTAACAAATGTGACAAAAAAAGTGTCCAAGTGATAAGATACAAAATTATGACACAACTGGACATAAATATTAGGGGTCTAACGATCGATATACTCGAAAAAGTCAATTTAAAAAGTTGTACTGTATCACTAAACAAAACTAGAGGTATTGTGAGCAATGAGCTCACTAAATGATACCCCCCCCCTTCCATAATGTCCATGTGTTGCTATATATTGTTTTATCATAATTGTATTGGTAATGTGTAAAGAGGAATAACTCGTCCTATCAAATGTTATCCAGAAGCTTCTATAATGGCTATGTCTATGTTTTGCTATGGGAAACCTTAAAATATGAGTCGAATAAAAAAGTAAAATCGGAGGTGCACAATGGCAATATGTAATAAAGATTCTGTGAAAGTTTCATTAAATTTCACTCAGTAGTATAACAGGAGTTGCGGATAAGAGATAAAGCGTAACAGACGGACGGACGGACGGGCGGAAATCCCGATTACTATATATCCTCCCACTTTTCAAGCGGGGGGTATAACTATATACCTGTGACATCAGAAAACTGTAAACCTATGTATCATGATTTATTATACCCCCGCTTGAAAAGCGGGAGGGTATATAGTAATCGTTAATTACGTCCGTCTGTCCGTCCGTCCATCTGTTACGCTTTGGGGTACTCATCTCTTATCCGCAACTCCTCTCATACCATAATGAAATTTGATGAAACTTTCACAGAATCTTTATTACATATTGCCATAAAGTGCACTGTCTAATTTACTTTTTGATCCAACACATATTTTGGGTTTTCCGGCCACAGGAAAACATGGACTTTTTCACCAGTTATAACCATATGGGAGGCGGGAGTATCATTTAGTGAGCTCATCGCTCACAGTACCTCTAGTTTTCATTTAAAGCAATTTATGTTTTTTCTTTTTCTTTTATTCTTTATACTAAAGAAAAACTAGAGGTACTGTGAGCAATGAGCTCACTAAATGATACCACCCGCCTCCCATATGAATATAATGGCAGTGTCCATGTTTTGCTCTGGAAAATCCAAAATATATGTCAGATCAAAAAGTAAAATAGGAGGTGCACAATGGCAATATGTAATGAAGATTCTGTGAAAGTTTCATTATAAATCCAAAATGTATGTCAGATCAAAAAGTAAAATAGGAGGTGCACAATGGCAATATGTAATGAAGATTCTATGAAAGTTTCAATAAAGAATGGGTGGACTTAACTAGCCAGAAAAAATGCTGCAAATTTAAGTTCCATAAAATGTTAATTTTTTTCCATTATATAAACCCCCGATATCTTAACTGTGTATTATTGGTACGGATGTGAATTTAAAATGCTCTTTTCGAGGTAAACTAAATAAATATTGAAGGCATGGTGCCTCAAGATTTGTTGAATATCAATAGATAATCAGGTTCACGCATTTTTCATCGTCTGAATACATAGTCAGCGCATGTTTGTCGGCTGTTCTTACGAAAACTGTAGTTGTATATTGAACAAAATAATGTCATATTAAAAGGAGAAGAGCCGACAAACGTGCGCTCACACTTAATTTAAATAAAAACATGTTCCAAACGAACTTCTCTCTTCCATTGTTACGACTTCGATTGACCTGTTAAATATTACAATTCATCACGTGATGTCCACCTGCGAGTGTACTCGTGGAAACAGTTACATTGTTTTCTTCAACCTGACCTAGATGTAAATCACTATGTTTGGTGCCGTTTTCAGAATTTAGCACATTAAATGTTGTTTTCATTTGGCGTGTCCTCACATTTAAAAAAAATCATAATGATATCGCTGTAATATTCCAAACACGTATTCGAATTTATAGAGAGAGAGATGGAGAGAGAGAAAAATGTCAACAATGATACCGATCGATAGCCCCGCCTCCTATTCATATTCAAAGCGCGACCTAAAAACCACTCCGGGTACATGTCAAATTCCGGAAGACGACAATAATGTAACCTTGTTTCAATTTTGATTCATGGCATTAAGGCATTGCTTTTGTATATATGTTCTAGCTAAAATAACCATGTATACATCGCTCTTTCTAGTGGTGGTAATATATTTTGGATTCACTTTATTTTCAACTTGTTAGAGTAGTCTCAAAAAGATCCAAAATAGGGCGTTAAGTCCACCCATTCTTTCCTTCAGTGGTATGAGAGGATAAGAGATGGGTACCCCTAAGCGTAACAGACGGACGGACGGAAATACCGATTACTATATACCCTCCCACTTTTCAAGCGGGGGGGGGGGGTATAATAAAGTGGTGATCTTGTTAACCGTTCAATTGTTAAAGTCTGCTCACCACAACTGCATGGACTGACAATATACATGTACTGTATGTATGTTAAGTTTTCGAACATTGCTACTCTGAATTTTATGGATTATAGTTTTAATATTTTTTATTTATACACAACAAGATTGCCACTTTTCCTAGGTATTAAGAATAAAATTAAAATTTGTGATGATTGATTGATTGTATACTGTTTAACGTCCCTCTCCAGAATATTTCACTGATATGGAGACGTCACCATTGCCGGTGAAGGGCTGCAAATTTATGCCTATGCTTGGCACTTACGGCCTTTGAGCAGGGAGGGATCTTTATCGTGCCACACCTGCTGTGACACGGGGCCTCGGTTTATACGGTCTCATCCGAAGGACCGCCCCATTTGGTCGCCTTTTACGACAAGCAAGGGGGTACTGAGGACCTATTCTAACCCGGATCACCACGGGGTAAAATTTGTGAAAGTGCAAGGATGTGTCAATCAAACCCGTCTAAAAATTTGAAGTTTTGATAACTTATAGATGAAATAAAACTTGTAATATATTTTTGTGTGAAATGCTTTTTAAATTATATGTCCTAATATTATACAGAAAATCGGTAGGTGCGTGAATTGAGATACTTGGATATGACATGTCCAAAACACTGAAGGAAATTATTCAAAATTTATAATCGAGAGTATAGCATCAATGTTTTGACTCATCTGACAATTCTTTTTTATAGGAATTCAAACCCATAAAATTTTGTAAATTCCAATGGTGGAGCCGGTGTAACGTTGAATTTTGACCCGGGTTGAAAATTGACCCGAGGGGTCATTTACCAACGTTGAATTGTGAGACCAAAGGAGTTGAATTTAGACCCTAGTCCGTTGAAAACTGAGCCGGGTCGTGGATTTTTGATCATGAAACCGGTTCTAAATTCAACAGCATTAAAACACGTATTTATGACTTGGTTTTCACAACTGTGATATAATCCATAGGCGTCGGGAAGGGGAGGGGGGCTAGGGATGCTTACTTTTTTTTGTTGCAAAGATAGACATAATATAGGCATTGAACAATGTGGAATTGGTTTAGCCCCCCCCCCCCCCACTCTTTTAACAGGCACGTTACAGTGTAGTCAAAGAAAGAAGTAAGTTGTAGTGCTTGAAAAAAAATTGGATCCTCCTCCCCCTACCACTCCCCCCCCCAAAAAAAATAGGATTTTCGGGTATGGACTATTAGTGTGGATAATGGACAAATTTTCTTTTTCTTTTTTCTTTTTCTTTTCAATTTTTTTCAGATTTGAATTATTTTTTCTTTTTCAATTAGACTCCCCCCCCCCCCCCCCCCCGCAATTTCAATTTGCTTCCGACACCACTGTGTAATCAATGCACAGTTAATTCAGTAACTCAGTTATATTTTTAGAATAAAATATTAACAAAAATATCTTAGATTTCAAAGTTACATGTAGCTTAAAATCGCAATATTTTGTGTAATATTTATTTAAAAAGAAGAACATATGTATAAGTAAATCCTGAATATTAGTAAACATAGTTACACAATATACAATTTAGTTCAGAAATTTCTTTATCTATATTTTTTGTTGTTGCTAACAACACTTCATTTATTATAATTTTAAAATTCGTAATATTAGTATTTGGGAAATGGTGAGAGTTTAACGCATGATGCACGTACGTTTTAATGCTTATTTAGTTATGCACAACATTAATAACTTATAATGTCCAACTTGAAAAACGGATTTTTTTTCAAAATAAAAGGTTTAGTGATCTTTTTCGCATAGTTAATCAAACAGTTCAAGAACGAACCTCACAATTAATACATATATATTTTGTTAAGTAGAAGATGGAAATGGTGGGGGTGAGGGGTGGGGGTGGGTGATCTCCCCTTTTTGGGATTAGAACCATATATACCGTATAAGTGGAAATTTTAGGGAGACGCAAATTTGGCGATTTCTCCTTTAGCGATTTCTCCTTAAAAACTGGTATTTTATTTTTAGCGAGAAGTAATTTTAGCGATTTTAAAATGCTAACATAATAAGCTAGTACATATAACACGCAATTTATTTTTAGCGGTATTGAATTTTAGCGATCTCAACAGCCTCGCTAATAATGCCAAAATTAAATGATCCGGAAACGATCGATTTTTGGGGCCGAAACAGGCTACTGACAGATAAGATTGTTACAGGGATTTCACCAACCTTGTTTAAAGGCAGCATTACCTACATGTTATGGTCGCTACATTGATCTTTTCACAAATGTAACCTATCATTGGATTCATTTTGACCGATGTGTTTCATTCTAATTTTTAGGCTTTTAATTATACCCCCCGCTTGAAAAGTCGGTATTTCCGTCCGTCCGTCTGTTACGCTTTGGGGTACCCACCTCTTATTCGCAACTCCTCTCATACCACTGAAGGAAATTTAATGAAACTTTCACAGATTTTTAATTACATATTGCCATTGTGCACCTCCTATTTTACTTTTTGATCTGACAAATATTTTTGATTTTCCAGAGCAAAACATGGACACTGCCATTATATTCATATGGGAGGCGGGGGTATCATTTAGTGAGCTCATTGCTCACAGTACCTCTAGTTTTATTAATTTTTATACTGAATTTGACTAGATGGGATATTCTGCCCACCTGATCAATATAATATTATATAGGGCTCACTTTCTAGACACCAGATTTCCAGGATTTTTGTTTTATGTCCTATTCGTAGTTTTGTAGTTATTATTTATGGCTGTGGGTTTTAAAAAGTATTGTCATAGAATAACGTTGTTATGCTTGAAGATAACTGAAATCGTTTACTGATCAAAATGTACATATATACACGGGATGATAGGTTTATTTCTATTATTCTTGAAAAGGGAAAAAAATTGAAACCGAAATATAAATATAGAGATACTGATAAATCCCGTAAAACAATTTCCCAGTTCAAAAAATGTTCAAACTCTGAGGTGGGGTCAATATTCAACAGGGTCAATTTTCAACTTGTTGAGGTCATCGGGGATAAGAACAAAAATCATCAAGCTGTTGAAAAATGACCCCGGGTAAAAATTCAACGACTTTTGGTCTCAATTTTCAACGGAGAAAAAACACCCTTGGTTCAATATTCAACGTTGAAAATTGAACCTCGGGTCAATTTTCAACTGGGGTCAATATTCAACGTTACACCGGTAGGCCTATGTTTATCATTTCATATCACCTTCAACATGCTACCATTAATTAATCATCTCGGACCAAATTTATTTAGGTACAAAATATCGTCGTTAAACATCAATTGAATACCTTGAAATAATTTGATGTCGATATTGTAGGCCTTTGTTTTAATTAAAAATTAAAACTTAAAAATTAAAGCTTAGAATTCCGGATATAAATACGTTTTTGTTTGAATGTTACTCTAGTGATGGTTCCATAAAACGCTTAATATGGGCTTTAATCATACTTGTCTGTTCCAGCGTTTTCATGACATTGATTTGGTATCGACAGCAAACATTGCAAGTTTGATTGCTGAACTAGACGAAACACGTTAGGCTTGACAAAATGTCGAAGGTGGAGGAAAATGAAGAAACTCAGGTTACAGAAGAAATAGATGATTTACAAATGTCAAGAGGAGAAAAACCAGAACCATGTGACTTCAAATTCAACTTTACAAAAGCGAAAGAAAAGTTTGTCTTGGATGAAGGAGGCAACAAAATAAAGTTTGGTGATATCTACAAACACCAGAAAACGATAGTCATTTTCACAAGGGTGAGTTATGTTTCATTGCCTGCATATTATCATCATCTATTCACTTTCAGGGTGGATTTTCAAGTTTGAAAATCGGATCAGGAAAGTGATATCTTAAAAATTTGTTCTCCTATTCATCATTGTTAATCATTCTGTTATTTCATTGCAGCATTTCCTGTGCTTTGTGTGCAAAGACTACATTGAAGGTAAGCAACTATGGAGATAAATAAAACATGTGGAAGAACAGCTTTCAAATTGATGTATATAAGCATTGATAAGATTTTGGTAATGATCCCATATATTCGAAACATTTTTAGTGGATTAATTACGAGGGGTGATCAAAAAGTTCGCAAACTATCTCTATATCTACAAAACCACAATTCAGATTAGAATGAAATTCGGTACACACATAGCCATACACAAGGTCTATAAATAGCATATGCTGAATAAAGTTTCTCTCCTTGTTTGTGACGTCACAGTGCGAAAATGACGTCACTATTTAGGTCACTTGTGATGAAAAATGGTTGTCTCAGTCGAACTCGTTCACCAAACGACTGTACAATTTATTGTAATATCTTAGAAATCCCTCTACAGTATCATATAATAATTTGTACACAGTTTATTGAGATAATTGAGTTCCTATAAATTCAATTAATGATTGGATTATTCGTTTTAGTGAAGGAAGGCTGATGGTTAAAAATGATACTTTTCATCTTGCCCAGTGAAAGCAAGTTTGAAAAGATATGTATTTTTAATTAAGCAATTTGCTATCAAAGACCTGCAATTAGCACTTTGAAAAAATAGTTGAATATTTGAACAATGATATAAGTATTAAATACCTAAGATATCGTTTACTTTAGATTTTAAACATATTAGAGATGATAAAAAGGATGCACCCATTCTCTATCCACCTTGAATAAAGGTCTCTCCTGAGACAGAAGATTTGTGTTTTAATGGTCGCTATGCTTATTTTTGGAAAGGATGTTATTATCCACCCATTCTGTTGCAGAGATATGACCATTTCTGACAAATTAACTGTTCTTGTCATAAAAATTAACTCACATGGAAAGAAATATAAAACTCGGAAAAATCTTTTAACTTTTCTGACAGAACGCTACAGAGGGGGTCACGTGACCGCCAATATCACGTGATTCGCGCATGGGCAGAATGGTGGTTGATATGCATTAAAATCGGGGAGGATTAATTTAGAATATAATCAACATTAAAACCAAATATTGTTTCTTGTATGGAAGTTATTCAATTAGTTTGCGAACTTTTTGATCACCCCTCGTATGTATCTTTTATTATACCTATTTTTTTTTTTCAGATTTAGCCAAGGTTCCATTAGAATATCTACAGGTATATTTTGATGATTTTTTTTGTAATGCAAAATTTCTAATGAAAATACAATACATCATTCTTATACTCCTTAATATGATAATATTATGACAATAATTTAGATGAAGAATCCTTTTTTTTTTGGTAACATATACATGTATCATTGATATACAAATACATTTTTATAGGAAGCTGGTGTGAGAGTAGTTGTGATTGGTCCTGCTCCTGACAAGTTTATAAGTGTAAGTGTTTGCTATATCTTTGCCATTGTTTGGTATGTAATAATGAAAAAAAGTTTTTTTATTCAAAAAATCATACCTCTTTGAATATTCATGAATTTTGAGGTATCAGTGTTTGAGATACAGATATTTAACTTTGTTAATAGCTCACCTTTTCACCCATTCTACAGACCAACATACACATACAAACACACACATGCACAAACTGCCATCTAAAGAAATTGCAGACTTGTCGAAATTTTTCAATCACTGTCAGACATTTGGTCTGACAAAGTCGAATGTTCTGTCGGACCAGTCAAAGTTTTTTTTCTGACAGGGTTCATCATATACCTAATTCAAAAATTGTGACGCTGAGAAAGTCATATAAATAATGGCATTTAAATGCCCATTATTATTTTCAACAGCCTTCAATCTTACAAGTTTCCTTCCTTGAGATTGAGAGTCTTTAACAATACACATAAATGACATGTTTTATGACTTTGCTAAAACAAATTTAATTTAATATCGTCAACACACTGCGTACACGGCCATTTTTTCTGTATTTGTGACCAGCTACGCATCCCTATCCCTACCTTTATTAAATTTGCATCACGCTGGATTTT
Source organism: Saccostrea cuccullata (assembly GCF_032062105.1). Classification (NCBI taxonomy): domain Eukaryota; kingdom Metazoa; phylum Mollusca; class Bivalvia; order Ostreida; family Ostreidae; genus Saccostrea; species Saccostrea cuccullata. Next base: position 80,285 of record NW_026919105.1, on the reverse strand, counting down.
TTTTTCAAACGGTCATCTGGACTGACATTTTCTTAAAAGTTATCAGTCCAGACAAATTTTTACCAGCTTTGCTGACAGGACCGACGGATTTCGACAAGTCTGAAAAAGGGTCTTTTTCTACTGAGTTACAGTTAAAATCAAGATTTTGGAGTACATATTTAAAGAAAATGATTTTTAGAATGTAATGAAATTGATCAGTTTTAGAGAATGTTTGTACAAGTTCTCATGTACCTTTTTTCAGGCCTTCAAGAAAGAGACGGGGTATATGTATACCATGTACACAGATCCAGACAGAGAACTTTATAAATTATTGGGAATGAAGAGCAACCCAGAGTATGGAAAGAATACTAAAAGTAAGAACAACATCCAATGCTTTTATGCTTGCAAAATATGAAAACTAATGTAATCGTTTTTGCTATGTAAGGTATCTCCAGAACTGAATTCTTTTGAAATTTTCACAAAATAATCTCATGATCAGTTTACATCTAATGAGGAAATGGATTGCTATGATTTTACAACTTTCCTCACTGTGTTACCTTTATAAACTGTAGATCACCAACTTCATGTGAAACCTTACTGTCATAAGATATTCTTTTCAGATAATAAACACCTCAAGCATAACATGATATCAGGAATTCTAAGTAGTACATGGAGGGCCATGCAAAGCCAGGAATATCAGGGGGATGTCCGACAGCAAGGGGCAGAGTATATCCTAGGACCAGGTACGTTTAAAAAAAAAAATGAAATTTCTATGTATTTCTTGAAAAAAAAATATGGTTGATGCAATGCCAAATTTTCCAGATGCCATGAGAAAGTTATTCAGTATAAATATATGAGATAAAATTTTTGAGTTTTGACCACTGCTGATTTTTACCTAATTTTCAGGAGATGAAGTCCACTTTATGCATCTTTGTGAATGTACCACAGATCAAACTCCTATAAATGACCTGCTACACCTGGCCGGGGTCAAACAAGTTAGTTTTCCTAAGGACAGACGAGTCATTGATGTGTAACTTGTGCTGCAACATGTGCCTATGTGTTCAATTAATGTAATATTCATTAGGGGTGTAACGATAAGATAAAGTGTGTGATGGTATATATCATGATACCTATGTATTGAAATATTTCACTTTTCGTAATTTATTAAGTTATGTGTCTCTGTCCATAAATGAAAAATTCTCTGTCATAGTGTGAAAAGATAAAAGGTGAAGATTTTTTTTTGTCAGTTCTCAAATGCATTATGGAACAGTTAATAAGTTCTGAACAGATGAAATCACTTTTATTTAGTTACAGTACATGAAAAAGAAATAGCATAAATTGCTTTAAATGAAAACAAATTATGGTACATAGGTTTACAGTGTTGTCAAGGCATATATAGTTTTTGTATACAAAACATTTTTGTATTGCCTTTTTGAGTACATTGTTACACCCCTAATATTTATGTCCAGTTGTGTCATAATTTCATTTGTTAATCACTTGGACACTTTTTTTGTCACATTTGTTAAATTAATGCATTATGACATCATCAGTTTTATGCAATCAATGTGATGCTCAATTTTGTATCATTACAAAAGATAGACATTTAGTTTAGATGCTTATATAATGAACTCTTTCACATTTTTCTCTGTGAATTTTTGTAAGGACTTCCACCTGAAAGGCTGAAAACGGATGAACAATATTGTGATTTCCTATTTATACATGTATGTCAGGATGTATATATGTGTACAGTGTTTATTTATACCATACTTAATATCATGTCAAGGTGTATGAATTTATGCTATATTTACAATTTTATCAGGAATCTTTAACTTAATTAATGCATTTATTTCTATACCTTTGTTAAGTTTTGCTTTATACATGTACATGGTTAATATTCTGAGTTTAATTTCTGTTGACAGTGATTTGAAATGTGATGCCTATAATTATGGTTATACATAATTGTATTTTCTGCAGACTTCTTTCAGAGTATTATATTAATACCAATTGCATTTTTATGTTGTTTTTTCTTCTTTTTGAAAGACTCTGAATGTATACCTCATTATTTAATGAACATTTAATTATGCCGTTTCTTATATAAGCATTTGAAAAAGGTATGTCATGCCAATATATATCTATAGTTATATATTAGATAAATCTTTTAATATTAATGGAATTACAATTGAAGCCCAATTTGGAAGCAAATTCCTGATTTTATTAAGAATAAGTATTTATTAACATTCAACAGGCCTTTTATCTCTACAGTTGTGAAACGTCTCTATTCTATCTCTCAGTTGTCTAGTATCTGTATTCTGCCTCTACTATTGTGAATTATTTTTATTCAATCTCTACAATTATAAGGTATTATTATTCAGTCTGTACTATTGTAAAGTATTATTATTCAAACTCTGCAGTAACGAAGTATCTATACTCCATTAACTTGTAAAATATGACATTCTTTAAGAAATCCATTTTCATATATTATCCATCCACTGTGTTATTTTGCATGATTATATTTTATGATGCAACTGTGTTAAATGAATAAATATTTATGATTCAGAGTTTTTAAATCATATTTTTATTTTAATCTCCATGAAGTCAATAATTTTTTTTCAAAGTTTGCTGATCTTCAATTGTTGTTTGTCAAATTTTTTTATTTCCAACTTCTTCAGTACCATTGAGCCATTATCAATCTAAGTACAAAGTGAAATTACTTCTCTGAACATTGTTCAATTAGTTAATTAGTAGTGCCATTTAAAGGAACCTGCAGAGTAATTAAAGAAAGCCCCAACATGTTATTATATTTAATGGTAATTAAGGCGATTTTTCAGTACAATTGAAAATGAAATGAAATAGCTAATTTTAATTACCGGGGTAGAATGGACAGTTCTTTTATGGAAACAAAATATATTAAGCAATAATTTTCATTCTTGTCATAGTGACTTTATATGAAGGAAATAAACCGTTTTTCATCGACTTATAAATATGATATGATAAATTTACTTATATATTAAGCATGGGAAAAGAGCTCACTTAGCTGAATTTAGATTAATCATTGAATATTGTTGGAGAATATTTGACTCCGCCGTATTAGACTCTTACTTGGATTGTTAGTTTGATATATGGACAGTTAGTAACCAATGAAACAATCATTAATTTTCCCCTATTTATGAACTTGGAGTAAATAAATATTTCTCTGTCACTGACATGTACATTTGATACTGTAGTACTTGTTCTGAACACATCGATTGGATGACTGATGCAGGCTACTGACAAAATATGTGATGTAACAAGGTTATACAACACCTCGATGAACATTAACTTCTTTCCTTTCAAGTAAAATCTGAATTTTTTTCTCTCCTTTTTTTCAAAGAAAAATAAACATAATTTACAATATGTGTAACGGTAACTGATTCAAGTAAATGAATAAAGTTGTACACATCACCCTTCTCCCTTTTCACAGTTGCGCGAATACTAATAATAAGTGGTTTTCTTTTTATATAGATTTGTTTTAAAAAAGAGAAGAGATTTACATTATTTCTCTACGAAATTATAGACTTATGGCCGATTGTGTTATAATTGCCGAAAAACGCCCATCGCTGAAGTTGCCCTCAAGCACAGTGTAACTTCTCAATGGAAAGAAATGTCATTCTTATATGTAAGAATTGAAGATAAGGTATTGAACAGTGTATATCCACCCTTATAAAAACAGTAAAAAAAAATGTGTCGAACATAATGCAAAAACACGACCGACCCCAGGAGACACCAGAAATTGGATCAGGTGCCTAAAATGAGTAAGCTTTCTCTGTCGACCCACCGATCGCACCCGCCGTTAGTCAAAACTGGCATTGGACGATGAAAGCAGGTATGAATTATTTTGGACACGGTAGGGCCCAACGATGAATAATAAAAAAAACGTGAAAATATTTCATTATGATGTACACAGTGATTTTCATGCTATTTTCGATCGTTTACAGAACATACAAAAACAAATTGTTTTCGTTATTTAATTATGTATATCAGAGGAAGAGTGAAGAGACCTCTTATTTATTCACCTAATACGAAAATGAAGTCAAAACACTAATCTATATAGATTTACTTATAAGACACAATTTCTTTGCAAAATTTATAATGTGAAAAAAACCCCACTGTATACAAATCACATAATTGTTTTATTATGCCTGTGGGATCCATGGGACACAGGAGGGGCCCCTTCCGTTTTTGTTTGTTGTTGTTGATGTTTTTTTTTGTGTTTTTATATATGTTATACAATAGGAAACGAAACAATGAATCTGAGAGTCGATGAGACCTGTAATAAATGTCAAATCATAAAGTACAAGCAAATTTAAAAAAAGTGGTCCCCTGCTTTCGGTGTCTTTGTGGGTGGGTGTCATTTTGAAGACATATTGTGTCAAATATGAATGTACTATCATATGTCATATAGAAATAATCACCGAAGTTGAATTTTTTTTTTATATAAGGTCAATCTTCAAGGTCAAGGTCAAAGAAACCATACCATGCTCGGAAATATCTTGTCACAGGTATTGCAAAAAAAATTATGAATTTTGAAAAATAAGTCAAACTTCAATGTCAAGGTCACACGATCAAAAATCATGGATATTTATAAAGGCCTTGTCACAGGTAATATACATGTGTAATATGAAAGTCATATCTCTTCTCATTCAAAAGATATGACCAAGGTTAAAGATTTTAAAAAGTAGGTCAAACTTCAAGGTCAAGGTCACAAGGAAGGACTTGTCACAGGTAATACACTTTAATATGAAAATCTTATCTCTTCTCATTCATAAGTTATAGTCATAAAAATCATATTGATGTTGTCACACTTAATACACAATGACATCTCTAATATGAAAGCCCAATCTCTTCACATTCAAAAGATGAGACAAAGGTTAAAGTTTTTGTGATGGACGTACAGACCAACAGACGGACAGTAGAATGAGATTTAATGACCCCTCTCTTTTGCAAAAGCGGGGGACAAAATAACCCCCTACCTAGTTTATTATTAGGTAGGGGGTATATTTTAAATGCCCCCGAAAACGAAGTTTTTGCGGTATGTAGTTTTTGCCACGTCCATCCGTCTGTTTGTTTGTTTGTTTGTCCGCAAAAACCGTCCCAAACTTTTGACTGGGCGGGACTATGGGTTTCATTTTGCACAGGTGTATTTCTTTTTGACAAGACCTTTCTTTGGGTACCACCAAATTTGACGACTTAACCTTAACCTTGGAGTTTGACACACTTTCACACCAAAATTTTAAACTTTTACTTTGGCCATAAATGTTGAACAGTTGAAGCTAGGACAACCCTACTTCACATATTTATTCTTTGTGACAAGACCTTCCACTGATCACCACAGGTCAAAATTTTTTTCAAGGTCAAGGTCACGAGGTCAATAATCATAGTGTATTACAGAAGGTCTTGCCACATGTGTAATATGAAGTCCTATCTATTCTCATTTGAAAGATATGACCGAGGTTAAAATTTTTGTGATGGACGGGCACACTGCAGACTGACAGATGGACAGACGAATGAGATATAATGTCCCCTCTCTTTTGCGAAAGCGGGAACAATAAGTAACGTCAGGTGCCTATGATTTAGGTCACTGTTTTTCTTCACATTATTACATGTAGTTGAAAGCAACGACATGTAACATTTAAAACAATATGTGTTTATGAAACACTATGCGGCAAAAAAAAAATTGAAAAAAGATATTTCTGTCATATAAGTCACAGTCAAAGTCACAAGGTCATTGACCCTGGTGTCATTTGAAAAAAAACCTAATTAGTGGAGTAGGATACTGGATTTGGAGTCTTTATTTCTTATGGTTTAAACATTATACCGAAGGTTAAAAAAGGCTGTTTCTAGCATCTAGGTCACAGTCAAGTTCACGGTCATTGACCTTGGTACAGTTTGAAAGAACTTAATCAATGGAGTTTGCATACAAAATATGCAGTCTCTATCGCTTATGATTCAAAGGTTATGGCAGAGGTAATAAAAAGCTATTTTTAGTATATAGGTCACAGTCAAGGTCACAAGGTCATTGACCTTGGCATCGTTGGAAAGTAACTGCAACGATTTACAGTGCAAACTTTGAATTTAGTATTTTGAAATCAAAAGGTTTTTTATTTGAAAAACAGACAGGATGAATTATTTTATTCATTTTTAGCTCTGCTGGTCAGAGACCAGAAGAGCTTATGCGTCCGGCGTCCTTCCATCTGTCTGTCTGTCTGTAAACAATTTTTCAAAAATGCTTCTCCTCCTACAGTTTTGGTCTGATTTCAATAAAACTTGGAACACAAGTAGACTATGGTCACTAAGATACATAATTCTGTATATCGGTTTTTGATTTCGATGAACGGTGTTGCCGTGGATACTAGTACTAAACATAGAAATTTCTGTGAAATACTTTCAAAATGCTACTCCTCCTATAGTTTTGGTCTGGTTTCAATATAACTTGGCACACAAGTAGACTACACTAAGATACATTATTCTGTTTATAGATTTTTGATTTCAATGACGGGTGCTGCAATGGTTACTTAAATTGAAAATAGGGATGTCAACGAATATTCGAATATTCATTCGTTGAGTTGATATTCGAATATAAATTTATGATTCGAATATTCGGATTTTAAGTATACAAGCATCAAAAAGAAAAAAAAAACTTGGCAAAAACTGAAGTTTTATCAGAAATTGAATCAAATTCTTATCGTTGACCAACAATAAGATTTTATTTAAAACAAAAATAAAAGAATTCTTCTTGGATTACCTTAAAGGTGTGAAAAGTTTATCTATTAAAATGATAAAATTTATTCATTTGATCATTTAATTAGAGGTATAACTGTGTCCAGTACTTAGAATTAGTTTGTATTGTTGAAAGGACACATTTTTTAAGTAACACACATGGATCTCTTGTTTATGTATACATCATTTAAAATCATTATCAGGAAATTAATTAGCTTAGAGTAATTGCTTTTAATGTTTCTCCGTTAGATAATTGTTCTGTGTGGTATAAATCTGTAGGGTTATCAGTGTACACTTTGGTAAGATGATTAATGGAACTTATTAAAAGAATCTTTTAAATTTTGGGGGGAAAATTTATTTATTATATTTTGGATGTAAACTCTTCATATATTCTGTAAAATATTTTAAGAATATACATGTAATTATAGTGCATTTACAAAACTCTGCGTGAAATTTTATTTCAAAATAATGACATAAACGTATATTGCTTGACAAAAGAGTGAAGATGTATACATATTATAATGCAAGATGTATTTATTTTATCGAATATTCGAATATATTCGAATAGTATTATCGAATATTCGAATATCAATTATTGACAATTTTGACATCCCTAATTGAAAATACTGTAAAAGTGTAATAAAAACTACCCCTACAGCAGTAGTTTTGTCACAAAAAGAGCTCAATCAAGCATCATTTTTCTATTTATTGCTGATGTAAAGTTTCAAGTTCCACTTTTCTCTTCATTAATTATAAGTACAAACCAGTAGAGCTTCAGTCTCGACAGAGACTTCTGGTTTAATAAATATATGACTGTTCTCTTTCAAACAAATCTCAACTAACAGTCTCCAGCATTTATGTCGGAGGACTCTTTCGACAAAGTTACGTACTAATAATTTTTTATCAAACGACTAATTTGGGGAAGCGAAAAACATTCTGAAGAAATGAACACTCCTCTTTGACTGGTGAGTAATTTTATTTTTATTTGCAAGCATATTGGACTTTTACGAGAAGCGCTGACTTTTACAATCGACGCTTACATTTACATTTAAACCTGCCTTATGTAAGGAGGCACAGAATTGATAATATTCCTTTATTCTGTGTATATAAATAAATCTAAAATAAATGTCAGATCGAAGATGGCTTTTAAAGTTTCAAGACCACGCGATGAAAATTAGTGTATGGTTGATTGATTGCATGTTCTTAACGTCCGGTATAAGAATTTGTTCCGTCAAAAATAGACGTTATCATATACTGATTAGGATTTCTTTGAGAATTTTTTTTTTACCTTTTCAGTTCACAAACGACATATTACCTAAAAGTGATTGAAAATTCTAAAAGTACAGGAACTAGTTATTTCAAATAAATTAAGCTATAAAGTATTCAAATTTAAGCATCAACTTTCAACTAAAAAAAATAACTTTAAACGATTTCAAACTAATACTCTTTTTATTGAGTGAAGAAAAATATTGTAATAAAATGTTTTATTTTTCATATCTCCTGTAAATGAGGCCATATACAATAGAGAAAAACTCGACGTAATTTGTAGCTAGGTTGTCTCGACACACTACTCAGAATCATATACGCTTTGATTTTACAAATTGTGCGCTCTACCGTACACATGTCTTCTGAAATCAGGTTATTTAATTTCCGACAATTTCCTTATATCAGCATCACCCCGACTGTGTATCTGTTATGTGTTGTATGGTGAAAGGGGTTATGATTGTATGTCAGTATGTCGGTTTGGTTAAATTTTGTCACCTAGGAAACGCATTCATCAGGGAACGGTAGTTCGACTCCACCTAATACATGTATTTCCGGAAGATGCTGCCCCCCTCCATTATTGCAACTGTATTCACAGAATTGAATAAGTATTGTTTAATCCGTAAAGGCATGAAACAGTATTAAATTTTCAATTTTTAAGGGGTTGAAATTATAGTATAGGCATCTGCTTGTGTGATCATTCAAAACACAAGGGTCGTACATGCGTAATTAACAATACCATGTGTACCTGATCATGCGTCATTGTAAGCACATTGGGGTTAAAATTATAATTATTCATATATCTCTCAGACTTGTTGTACATACTGTATATATGGATATAATTTGGCTTTAACACATTTTAAATCGCCAAGTGGTATCCCTTCGGTAGAAGCTCTACGGTGGTGTGCATTGCATTGAGTTCCGGAGTGTCATTTTTAGTCAAAATCGTTTAACGGCACTTGTTTTGATTAATCGTAAATTAAATACCAAATCTAACAACTTTATTTAACTCCTCGAGTATTGTAAGTGAATGCATAACGCCAACAGATGAACAGGCGCGGATCCTGATTTTTCTCTCAAGGGGGGGGGGGGGGGAGGGGTGTTCCAGTCCAGTCAAAAAAAATACACAACCCAAAAATCTCTTGTCTAATGAAATCTCATGAAAATTTAATGTTGTGAAAAATTTGAAAAATTTGCAGTTTTGTCCCGAACAAAACATCAGAAAAAGAAAATTAATACCGGTATGACTACAAACAAGACTATATCAACGTGTTTAAAATAATCAACACATAGAAGAATTCATGGATTATTTAGTCAATTGCGTTTTCCTCCTACGTATTATCTAGCCAAAGAAAAATTTAAAAGTAAAAACTGATTCAGAGCGCTAACATGGTATACAATATGCTCATGTGTTAAAGAGAGCCAAAATAACAATTTGTGGATGGTGTAAGGGTTTTTAAAAAAAGGGCGGTTGCAACTATAACAAAAATTGTCTATAGTTAACTACAATTTACTAGAAACGCCAGTAAATTGTTCGTAGGATATGAAGCTATTTAATCGTATTTTATTATCAGATGTTTATTTCAATATTTATATTAACCAGAAGTCTCTGTCAAGACTGTAGCTCTACTGGTTTATACTTAAAACAAAGGAAGAGAAAAGTAGCAGTTGGGACTTGAGACTTTAAATCAGCAATAAATAGAAAAATGATCCTTGCCACTCATCAAAATAAAAACCAATGCACAGAATTATGTATCTTAGTATAGTCTACTTGTGTGCCAAGTTATACTGAAATCAGACCAAAACTGCAGGAGGAGTAGCATTTTGAAAGATTTTCACAGAAATTTCTATTTTTAGTAACCATGGCAACATTGTTCATTGAAATCAAAAACCGATGCACAGAATTATGTATCTTAGTGTAGTCTACTTGTATGCCAAGTTATATCAAAATCAGACCAAAACTGCAGGAGGAGTAGCATTTTGAAAGATTTTCACAGAAATTTCTATTTTTAGTAACCAAGGCAACACCGTTCATCAAAATCAAAAACCGATGCACAGAATTATGTATCTTAGTATAGTCTACTTGTTTGCCAAGTTATAATGAAATTGGACCAAAACTGTAGGAGGAGTAACATTTTGAAAGAATTTCACAGAAATTTCTATTTTTGGTAACCACGGCAACACCGTTTATCGAAATCAAAAACCGATGCACAGAATTATGTATCTTAGTGTAGTCTACTTGTGTGCCAAGTTATACTGAAATCGGACCAAATCTGTAGGAGGAGTAGCATTTTGAAAGAATTTCAAAGAAATTTCTATTTTTAGTAACCACGGCAACACCGTTCATCGAAATCAAAAACCGATGCACAGAATTATGTATTTTAGTGTAGTCTACTTATGTGCCAAGTAATATTGAAATTGGACCAAAACTGTAGGAGGAGTAGCATTTTGAAAGAATTTCAAAGAAATTTCTATTTTTAGTAACCACGGCAACACCGTTCATCGAAATAAAAAACCGATGCACAGAATTATGTATCTTAGTGTAGTCTACTTTTGTGCCAAGTTATATTGAAATCGGACCAAAACTGTAGGAGGAGTAGCATTTTGAAAAATTGTTTACAGACAGACAGACAGACGGACAGACAGACAGACGGACGGACGACGGACGCATTACTATCGCATAAGCTCTTCTGGTCTCTGACCAGTAGAGCTAAAAACGAGCTCCCGTACATTTTACCTGTGTAAAAGTAAGCGTCGATTGTGAAAGTCAGCGCTTCTCGTAAAAGTCCATTAATGCTTCTTATGTGAATGAGAATTTACCTATACTTATATTGCACTGCACTGCAATGTTATGTCAATCAAAAGACAAAAACGTTTTAAGTATTTATTTTCTTTAAAAGCAAAAAATAGGGTCAGAAAGGATCTCTTAAATAAAGATATCAGTGCAGTGCTGCAATGCATCTCATTGTAAGTGCTTGACAACTGTCTACTTAAAACATATTTGGTCTAGTTTCATGAAGTTAAACATTGAATTTTCCTGTCTGACTGACGAGTGAACATTTTGAGACTCAATCAAATAAAGGGCCCATTATAGAACAATCAAAGGCGCTTCTCAGTACTGCATGCTTAGCCAGCTAGCGGTACTTGTTCTGTGAGAAAAACTCACTCTACATGTAAGACCAATCTTAACGTGTGAGTGACTCTCTAGTCTTATATAGTATACAAGCTTGTTATTTCTTAGTCTTGCCTAAATATTTGCATAATCATTTTGTCTACGTTGTTCAAAGGGGCGTAATTTCATTATCGAACTTTGTAAGAAACTTACAGTATGCAAATTTTGCAACATATACTTAGCCGCAAGAGGAAATTGTATATAAAGGGTGACTTTGGAGGGTGGATGGTGGGGAATGTTTTTAAACCCTTGACTAGTTGTGATTGTTGAAGTACAAGTATAACTGCACCATACTGCACTCTGCTGCAATTCAATGCAGCACATTGTGTTGCCTTGCCAATCAAAATAAACTTAGTCAATTTGTTGTCATTGAATTAAAAATATCATTAAAAACTTTTTTTTATTTCATGTAGTGTATTGAAAAAAAGTAAAAAAAAAAAAAAAAAAAAAAAAAAAAACTGGCTGAACTATTTTATTCATATTTTACTAATGACTGTTCTCTTTCATATACATCTCAATTAACAATCCAAAAACTTTATGTCGAAGAGCTTTTTCGACAAAGTTACGAATTGAGAATTCTTTATCGAAGGACTAGTTTGGGTATGCGCAAAACATCCTGAAGAAATGATCAATCCTCTTTGACTGATAAATGTTTTATTTCTAATTGTGAGAGAATTAATATATCTTATCTTTATAAAGAGAATAAGATTATAAGAATTTGACTTTAATGCAATGCATTTACAGTGCAAACTTTAAATTTTTCTTATTTTGTTTGAAATAAAAGTTGGATGGCATTTTATTGAATTCAAATTAGATTAAGTAAAATCTGAATGGATTTTATTTAAATCAAAATTTATTAATATACAACTGTTCTTTTTCATATGAATCTGAATTAACAATCCAGCAATTTTGACAAAAGACATGAAATTAAATGACCAGTGAGCATTTGCCAAAAATATACTGAACTCTTCTGCAAAATAATGCTACATTTTGTAGTGCCTGACAAATTATCCAATCAAAATAAACTTAGTTGGATTTTTTTGTAAGTGAATTAAAAACAGGATAATTTAAATAAGTGTTTTTTATTAAAAAATTTGTAAAAAAGAAAAAAAAGACTGGATGAAATGTTTTATTCATTTTCTAATAAATATATGACTGTTCTCTTTCATACAAATCTCAACTTACAGTCTCCAGCATTTATGTTGGAGGACTCTTTCGACAAAGTTATGTACTGATAATTTTTCATCGAACGACTAACTTGGGTAAGCGAAAAACATTCTGAAGAAATGAACACTCCTCTTTGACTGGTGAGTAATTTTATTTTTATTTGCAAGCATATTAATGCTTCTTATGTGAATGAGAATTTACCTATACTTATATTGCACTGCACTACAATGTTATGTCAATCAAAAGAAAAACGTTTTAAGTAATTATTTTCTTTAAAAAAAAAATTGGGTCAGACAGGATCTCTTAAATAAAGATATCAGTGCAGTGCTGCAATGCATCTAATTATAAGTGCTTGACGTACTGTCTACTTAAAACATATTTGATCTAGTTTCATGAAGTTAAACATTAACATAAATAGGAATTTTCTTGTCTGACTGGCGAGTGAACATTTTGAGACTCAATCAAATAAACAATCAAAGGCGCTTCTCAGTACTGCATGCTTATCCAGCTAGCGGTACTTGTTCAGTGAGAAAAACTCACTCTACATGTAAGACCACTCTTCACATGTGTGAGTGACTCTCTAGTCTTATATAGTATTCAAGCTTGTTATTCGTTAGTATTGCCTAAATATTTGCATAATCATTTTGTCTACGTTGTTCAAAGGGGCATAATTTGATTATCGAACTTTGTAAGAAACTTACATTATGCAAATTTTGCAACATACTAGTATACTTAGCCGCAAAAGGAAATTGTATATAAAGTGTGACTTTGGAGGGTGGATGGTGGGGAATGTTTCTAAATCCACGACTAGTTGTGATTGTTGAAGTACAAGTATAACTGCACCATACTGCACTCTGCTGCAATTCAATGCAGCACATTGTACTGCCTAGTCAATCGAAATAAACTTTGTCAATTTGTTGTCATTGAATTAAAAATGTCATTAAATTTTCTTTTTTCATTTAGTGTATTGAAAAAAAAGTAAAAAAAAAAAAAAAAAAAAAAAAAAAAAAAGAACAAACAAACAAACTGCTGAACTATTTTATTCACATTTTACTAATGACTGTTCTCTTTCATATAAATCTCAATTAACAATCCAAAAACTTTATGTCGAAGAGCTTTTTCGACAAAGTTACGCATTGATAATTTTTTGTCGAAGGACTAGTTTGGGTATGCGCAAAACATCCTGAAGAAATGATCAATCCTCTTTGACTGATAAATGTTTTATTTCTATTTGTGAGGGAATTAATATATCTTATCTTTATAAAGATAATGAAATTGTAAGAATTAGACTTTACTTACAGTGCAAACTTTAAATTTTTCTTATTTTGTGTTTTGAAATAAAAGTTGGATGGGATTTTATTGAATTCAAATTAAATTGATTAAAATCTGAATGGATTTTATTTAAATCAAATTTGCTGCATATTTTTTTATGCATTTATTGTGCAAACTTTAAATTTTTCTTATTTTGTGTTTTGAAATAAAAGTTGGATGGGATTTTATTGAATTCAAATTAAATTAAGTAAAATCTGAATGGATTTTATTTAAATCAAATTTTCTTAATATACAATTGTTCTTTTTCATATGAATCTGAATTAACAATCTAGTAATTATGACAAAAGACATGTTGACAAAGTTTCGTATTGCAGATTTTGTCCTGTACTCGATACTTAGGGCCATTGAGCAAGGAGAGATCTTTTTCGTTTCTGCACCTTTCATGCGCGGATTTTTTTCCCAGGCTGTGGACCCCCCCCCCCCCCCCCGAATCCGTGCATTTTAAAAAAAAAGAATTTAGTAGTTTTGTGGAACGATTTTTTAGATAAAATCCTAATCTGCCGATATTATGCACTCGATATATGCTTATTCAGATTTCTTTCACATGAAATATATTTAACAGATGGCTGCAACAAGATAGTTTATCCTTGGAAGTTCAACACTTGCAAATATAGCTTGGAATGGGATGGGTTTGAGGGCTGCATTTCATTTTTAGATTTTTGCATTGCATCCGAAATTTTTGTTTCTCTATATTTTCGACATTTTTTCCGTATTTTTTTCTTTTTTTCGAAAGTACCTTTTGTCAATTAAATGTTTACCGAGTAGGTGGAAATAGATTTTTAACAGGATATAAATAATACATTTATATCAAACCACATTTTACAAATATAACATTACGATACAATGTAAATGTATGCATGCTCGCCGCACTAAGTATAGTTTAAAGTTTGAATGTGTTAAATGAGCATGCAATTTTTATTCACCAAATTTTTTGTCTATTGAATTATAAGTCATTGACTGCACTAAAAAATTCCTCAACGATGATACGTAAATATTGATTTATATTATCAACTGTGTTTCGACGAACTGAAATGAAAACCGAAAGAGAATATGGACCATCTTAGACTATATATAAGTGGTGCTCACAGCACGGGCAAGACTACAATTATACAGGACCTCTGCCCTCACCTCCCAGGGGTAAGGGTAGAAAAGGAAACAGCCAGACGAATCATAGAAACACATGGCTGGCAAAGAACGGACTTTCATCCAGAGCGTTATCCTCAAGTTTTTGAACAACTGAACACCGAAATTCTTTTAGCAAATATCAAAATTGAAAAGGACAACTTCCTTGAAAAAAGAGGTTTGTAGCTTGACTAAGCTTGTGCAGATCTAGAGGGTGGGGGTCCAGATTCACTCTTCTGAAATTTACGGAGTTATTAAATTTAAAAGAGTAAAGGACAACATAAAATAACCTTTGAACTCCCTCAATAGAAAACGCCTGTTAAACTAGAGGTATACTGTGAGCACTGAGCTCACTCAATGATACCCCCACTCCATTTTACTCACTGGTATATAGGAGGAGTTGCGGATGAAAGATGTGTTCCCTTCAATATTACAGAAAAAATGGCAGTGTCAATGTTTTGCTATTGGAAACCCGAAATATGTGTCCGATCAAAAAGTAAATAGGAGGTGTACAATCAATGGCACTATGTAGCACAGATTCTGTGAAAGTTTCGTTAAAGGCCATTCAGTGGTATTAGAGGAGTTGAGGGTTTTGAGACTCCAGAGCGTAACAGATGGAAGATTACGTACACTTTGAATGCTAAACTTATACCCTCTCACTTTTCAAAGGGGGGGGGGGTACAATAATAAGTTGATTGGGAATTATAGTCATACATATGAAGCTTTTAAAAGAATTGAAAGAAAACTGCTTCCTATAGGATTTTTACGTTTGCAGAAAGAATTTCTCCCTCTTTTATATGTTTTTCAACAAATTTCTGGGTGCGTTTTTTTTAATCCTTTAACCCCCTTTTGGTACTTTTACCTGATTATTGGTTTTACAAAAAGGTATTGTGCACTTTTAAAACAAATTTTGTATTTCTGTTTTTACTTTTTGACGGTTTTGATTCATTTTACGGGAGCCAGAAATCATTAAGTCAGACTGTTTTCGGACTACCTGCAAAACTGTGTTTATATTAAATACCCTCACCCCCTGAAAAAGATAGTTACCATCTTATGTTTAACAAAAATATATGAACATGATTTTTGACAACAATCCCACACATTTAAAGGACCCCCCTTTAAATTCCCCGCTTGAAGAGGTAGAGGGTATTTAGTGATCGAATTTGTCCATCGTCTATTCTGTAAAAGTTTCACTATATATAAGCTCCAGTTCTCACGAAGGGTTTCAATAATGGTTAACACTGACAGTTCTTTTGCAAATTTAAAATTATGGACTCTTTTGTTTTAAGAGGTTTGTCAGCATACAAATTGTGATTTTTTTTAGCAGAAATGAGTGTTATGTGACTTAAAAAATCATTCTATTAAATTTAGTGTCAACATAAAATAATACTTTGAACTATTGTCCCCTGTATACTAGAGGTACTGTCAAAAGGTTCATTCAATGATACCTTCCCTTACTCCATGTTACTCATGTTTTGCGCCATGAAAATTTTTTTCAAAAAGTCACATAAAAATTTGTCAATGTCACATAACCTGCATTTGTGTCCGTTCAAAAAGTAAATAGGAGGTGTACAATCAATGGCACTATGTAGCACCTTTCTGTGATACGAAGTTTCGTTATAGGCCATTCAGTGAAATTTAAGGAGTTGATTTTACAGAATATTCGTTACATATAATGCTATATTCTTCTCACCTCAAATTTTACTTAATAAGTTGATTGGGAAAACATATGAAGCTTTTCCAAGAAAAAGCTTGAAACTGCCATTTTATTTTTAATTTGCAGAAAGAATTTCTCCCTTATATGTTTTTCAACAAATTTCTGGGTGCGTTTTTTTTTAACCCCTTTTGGTATTTGCCTGATTATTTATTACATAATGCCATTGTGCACTTTTAATCTGACTTATTTCGGTTTTCCCATAGCAAAACATGAACTTTGCCATTATAATCATATGGGAGGTGGGGTTATCATTTAGTGAGCTCACTGCTCACAGTACGTTTAGTTTCCATATATTTCGACTCAAATTTGCAGAAACTTGTTGGGTTCTGTATTTAGATTTTCTTTGCGACCGGTGTCTAGATCCAATGGCATACACGGAGATGTATCTTGGACCTGAGGCCTTGGACAGAATCAAACACACAAAAGGACTCCAACAGATGATAGAGAGGTAGCATATATTTAGTTTGATTTGTTCATCCTATTGAAAAGTTTACGCTCATGTGATCATCTGAGGAAGGGTTTCATCCCTATGCAAGAAATTACACACTCTGGAAGCTTACTTGGAAATGAAAAAAAAATTAATTGGATTAATTTTTTTTGTTTCCCAATCTTATTTAGGTTACAGTCATCAGTGATTTTCCTTATTGAACCTCAGCCTGAGTGCATTTCGGATGACGAAGTGAGACTGGTGTCGACATTGGAGGAACTACACACGTATACAACCTACTTAAAAAGACTGTACGACAGTTTGGTCATCCCTTATGTGACAGTAGATATACTAGATCGCAGGGACCGGGTGTCCTTCATCCTTCAATGTTTGCAAACCAAAGCACCCATGAAAATTAAAATCAAAAATTTAAAGCAATAAAAAAGATTTGATGCAACATTCACATACCAAGTATTTTTTTTCTGTTGTACGTGAAGATTACAAGGCGTTTATTAGCCACCTTTACGAAAATGAAAATACCAAAGTACATGTATCTGGAGATTACTTAATTTCATGTCTCAAAACTATGTGATGACAGTTATTAGCACATGAAGTTTATATTTTAAAGCTGATTTTTTACAAGCCCCACTCCCTTTTCCAATCTTTAACCTGAGGGATATGACTTGAACAAAACTAATTGTACACAACAGAAGAAGCCTTCTAAACATAGAATATTTTTAGTTGGCCTACACTGCTACATTTGTATACTCTGGGGATCGAATTTTCCTAAGTATCTGTAGTTTTAGAATTTATTAACTTATTGGATATAATGAATCATGCTTACACAAAATCAAAATTAGCTGTTCCTATGTGCATGTTAACTGTATGAATTATGGAGATTACAAATTTAAAGCAACCCAGCTCAAAATATGGGATCAGGTGCCATGGAGTGAGAACCTGCTGTATATTAAATTTGGCTACTTAAAATAAAAAGTTTAATTTCTTTTTTGTACAGAAATAGTTCTTTTATTACATACGCAACAATTTTTGACACAGCAATATTTAGTTTTACAATTTCAAAAATCGTCTGACTTAATTGACAACACAACAATATACAAAGATGCATTGTAATGTTCAATGTTAATTCTTCATCACAGAGAATGGTCAAGAAAGAGTATGTTTGACCAAATGCAGTTCTATACATCAAAAGCCATATCAATGCAGGTTTTGATCCCTTATCTAGCCAAATGTGTACATCTAGCTTGCAAAAGGTTAAATACTGTGAGCTAGCAAGGGTAGAATTTATGAAATTACACTAAATGCAATTTTTTGTTGGCAGAAATGTGTTAACTAGTACTAAAAATGCAATTTTCACTTTTGCCTTATTTAGGCAGAAATTTGTGTTAACAGTTAAAAATGCCATTTAATAAATTTCTACAAACTTCCAAACCGTAAACCTGTTAACCATAAGTAATTAATTTATTTAAGTTAATGTGTAAGAATATTTAACGTTTAACTTCAAGCAGTTTTCTGCTAAAAACAATGTTTTTTGAAATACATATATAACGGCAGAGTTTCAATGTTAATCTGTTAATGAACATAGTACATTGAAAATATATATTATGTTAATTAAAGTTTACAAATCCTGTATTTGTCTCCAATGACATGCAAATGATTTTTTCTGTTAAGATAGTTTACGGTTGTGACATTAGACACAAAGGGAGATAAACATGCATAATGGGCACTTGACATTTTTTCAGTATTTTATATTTATGTACTTTCATATTGCATATTTAAATGTAAATATAACTTTATATAAGTAACCATTGTTCAAAATATTATCAAAATTTGGCATGTTTTATTTTATATTATTTTTCTTCACTGAAAGTACTCAATTATACCTGTTTTACCTAAAAATTCAAGAACATTGGAATTTCAAAAAGCCAGTTCTCCTAGACCTGGACTTTTAAATGAAATTTTTTAATAGGATATAAAAGCACCAAGTCTGTATTTTATTTAAAAAAAAAAATCAAAAATTTGCCTTTAGTCAAACCTTAAAATGGACAGACTGCTATAAATTCTAAATGCATTTGGGCAAAAATAATCAGTGCAAAAAGGTCACATTCCTGATCTGCAGCATACACATTTGAAATGGACAATTTAAAAATTAAATTAGATTTGATAAAAAGAAAAAAAAATGTTTCATCAGCCCTGACATGAACATTTATTGGTGACCAAGAAAACCAGATGGAAAAAGTCAATAAAAATATCAAAAAATAAAATTTGTCTGTAAAGACAGTACATAAATTTGGTTGAACCTTATGAAACTCTTTAAATTCTAAATGATTGCTTTCAAAAAAGCACATGAAGTAACATTTGAAATGGACAATTTAAAAAAAATGTTTGATCACTTTAATCAAAAACATTTATTGAATATATTTAATATAAAGGTTTATGAAATAGTTTAATATTCTACTGATGCTTTCACATGTGCATGTACAAAGAGACATTATATTAATGGAACTGTACCATCCAATTAGCCCCTTCACGATAACTGCGGTACTACACTTTTGCAGGGCAAAATAATAACGTTTGGCGGAGTTTTTGTTGATAGATAATTAAATGACGTATATTGAACATTCTAATGCAATTGTTTTGTAAAATACGTTTTGATTGGCTAATGCACTAATGTTTGAAGCAGTAAAACGAGCATTAACGAGCGTGAAAACTTTTTCATTGTGACGTCACAAAAGAGCGACGCAAAAACACAATGATCCGTGACGTATTTTATTTAACGAAAATCAACAAAATAAGACGTAAACAACAAACAGAATGCATGGATTGCATTAGAATCTAATCTTCTAATTTGGTAACCGTTAATGCTGATTTAACGGTCGCACACGCGTAACGGAGCCGGTATTAGCGACCGTTAAATTTAACGGTCGCAAATACCAAATTAGAAGATAGTTATTCCCTAAATTACTTTTACGTTATATTTCACCAAACTATATCATTTTGCCTTGCAAAAGAGCAGTACTGCAGTTACCGTGAAACGGTCTATTACCAATATTGCGTGAAACCTACCCACCCCCACCTTTTTTTTAAGAAAGTAAAGGGTGACTTCAGGAAATTTGATAGGTTGTGTCCTCTCAAGCTGATTTCAATTCCTTTAATTCTTAGGATCTGATTTAAAAGAAATATAAGGTAATTTTATATAAGATCTGATTTTAAAAAAAAAAACAAAAAAAACTTGTATGGATTAATTACAAGTTAATTTAAAATTTCGAGATTGAACTTGGAGTATCTATATAATTTGCTTTCGTTTTCTCTATCTTTCGTTTCTTTTTCTTTCGTTTTTTCTTTACTTTCCTTTCTTTCTCTTTTGTTTTGATAAAGATAGTTTTAGTAGATTATTTTCTTTTTTTTAATATTATCCACATTAAAACCTATATTTTTATTCATTGGGACAGGTTTCAAAAAAATTCTATATTTCATTTTACCAATACATAAAACTAACATTACAGAAAAAAATATGTACATAAATAGATTACAAATTATTAATTAACGCATTCAATCAAAATCACCCTTATTGCTAATTAATGTAAATTGATGAAATTAATAATCATTGACAGATGTTGGTGTTTCCATTGAAAACTATAAACAAAAATTTCATTGGCCAGACGATGATATCCCCATGGCGACAATTGTTGTGTAATCTACTATTGGCCTAGAGCTTGATCACGTGATCTTTTGCACTTAACTTTGCTCCAGTTCAAACATGGCCGTCAAGTTTGGCAACGATAAGGGGGGTCGATAATTTTAACAAATTCTTTTAATTAGCAAGTTTTACACGGATATTTTAACTACATGGAGACTTACAGGGTTTTAAAGAAACATTTTGTGGTGAAATAGTGTATTTATACTATTTGGAAGGCATTGAATTACATCAGGTAAACAGAGAATAATTGCTATCGATATTGCAAGAGGAAAACTGACCTATTCGGCTATCTAGAAACGAAAGTGATAGCTTTATTGAAGAATGGCCGATGAAAATGATATTATTGGTAGTGCTTCCGAGTTCATTAAAGGTGAGAAGAATTTTATACGCTATAAAATGATTAAATGATTTCTGTGTATTTTCCCTTTCAGTCTAAACATGTCTCGACAAGGTCTCAGTGAACCTTGAAATGTGTCTTTACAGAAAATTAATGAGTTTCACACATGCATTTCAGATCGACTATATTTTGCTACATTGAGAACGAAGCCTAGATCTACAGCACACACACATTATTTTTGTGTTGATGATGAGCTTGTGTATGAAAAGTAAGTAGATTTCTTTTTAATTAGATAGTCATAATAGATATATAAAGATTTAGAAAATTTTTTGCCCCCAAATAATTTATAACAAGATTTTTAAATGAGTTATTACTATAATGTACTTTAAGGGCATGATTTATTCATGTTATTTGAATATATGCATGTCCAATTGTTGTACAGATTTCTGAAGATCATGGACTAATTTTATATCCCTGGTGCTATGGCAGGCCAGTTATAAATGTTTATTGTATTTTCCCAAACAATTCTATTAAAAGAATGACCTACCAACCATACTTCTGTTTCACATTTTGTAAAAATATAAAAAAAAAAATATTCAAAAACTTATCTCCCCAAAAGCCTTACAAAGTGTTTTACCTAACTTGTTTACATTCAGGCATATGATATTGTCTTTTCAAATAATCTTCTTGTTTCCACCATTGTTCATCTTCTAGCATAACTTATTGCATTTCCCATTTGCAAACTTGGAAAAATATTTATGGATGTAATATATATATATAAACCAAGAATCTTTCAAGTCCAAATGTTTGTCAAAGACTCATCATAATGGTGCTATTCGAAACGACATGTTCAGTGCATCAGTTTGTTAATGTAGTGATCATAGTCTTCATCTTTGTTGAAATGAACTTTTTTTTCTCTCGCCTGGCCAAACTGGAATATAATTGCTTGTTTGGATCAAAGTATTTGTAATGGAATATAAAGTTATTCCACAAAAAATTACTAATTGGATTTATGGCCCAATCCTGTAAAAATGATAATACTGATGATGATATAATCAAGTAATAGTGTACTCATGTAAGAACCTGTAATTTTGATCACCTCCCTCCCCCCCCCCCCCCCTTTTAATATATGTAAAAGCTACAATATGGGCCTATATTAAGTTTAATCATTTATCATGTTTACAGATGTTATATAATACATGTATCTGAGTTTTGTTTTTTTTTTTTTTTTTAATGTTTTCACCATGTTCACTATCATAGGACATCAAATAGGAAGTAAATTTGTACATGCCCCATATATACTTTAATTTAAATATTTCCTTGCTTTTGGAAAAGTTTTCAGGTGGTCATAGTTTGAGAGCGAGGGCCAAGTACATGCATAAAAAGATCATATAAATGTATTAAAAACACCAGTATCAACCAGTGTTAAACGAAGATTTTAGCTTGGCACTGTGCCAAAAACACTCCACACACTTTGGCTTGTTTTCAGTTAAGATTTGTATTTTACTGCATGTTTCAAACCATAAACTATTTGGCCATCTTTGCAGTATGGAAAGAAAAAGGGGATATGAACTTTTAAGCCACAGACACCCTGTAATAAGTTTCGCTATTTATTTTGGTGACTAATGACTATAAATAGGTAGACTGTATGTATGAGAAGTCTAGGAATTTATCACAATTGTTATGCAATATATATATGTTTACACCAACTTATTATCAATATACAATGTATAAAGTAACTTCTGTCCCATTAATCTATCAATAGGTCACATTTTGACATAACTCATGCAGTGGGTTGTGTGTAATTTCGTGTTTACCTATAATCCTGACCTATTTATTTTCTTCACTGAGCATGGTGAAGGTACACTTTATGCTAATATTTGAGTAATTAGGTTTAGGTCAAGGATTTCAATGTTTTTGTGTTGTTATGTTTATAAACATTTCATGTCTGTTGTTTTTTTTCTTCCAGTTTTTATGCAGATTTTGGACCATTGAATTTGGCACAACTGTACAGATATTGTTGTAAACTGAATAAAAAACTAAAGGTAATGAGAAATTTTGATAATTAAGTTTCTGCAATCACACATTTAATGTTTGTTCAGGTAGATCCAAAGATGTATAGATATATGCTAATAAGGAAGATTTTAGAGAAATTTACATTTTTAAACATCATGAAAATAATCTTTAATTGAATATATTATTTTGACTAGAATTAGAGTTCAGCTTTGTTTACATATGCTATAAATAGCCCATGTAAACAAACTTAGCAGCTAGGGTTGTAGTTGTGATGTTGCTGCATGAAAACAGGTGTCAGAGATGTGTTATCTGTTGGCAGAGAAAGCCTTCACCCAATTAATTATGAGATGCACTGACAAAACTGATTTTCTTTGCAGTCCTTTTCACTCGCAAAGAAGAGAATCATTCACTACACAAGTTTTGATGCCAGGAAGCGAGCTAATGCTGCATTTCTTATTTCCGCATATGCAGTAAGTTCAATTGTTAAAATTTGGAAATAGAAATGTATCAAAAATCTAAGATTTCCAGGTAAATTAACAGAAAAACTATTAAAATGGGTGTGGAATTCAAGGTTTATGTAAATTCAAAAAAAAAAAGAAATAATAACTAGTAAACTAATTGTTCAGAGAACAATAAGACGTCTTTCCACCTTTTTAAGTGTTTCAATATCATTTGGGCTGAAAAAATTAGGAAAAAAGCAAGAAAATAAATAAAACAGCAAAATTCTCATTTCTCTGCTAGGATTTTAGATCGGGCTCGCAGTTAGTATAATTTTACCGTAAACAGACTTCCTAGATTGTTTGTAGTCGACTCGGGGATAAGCACGAATTCATTGATCAGGCAAAGAGAGCACATAAAAAACATTGTAACACGCTCCTAGGTGTATATATGAGCTTGAATGAGATTGTTTTCAAGTTAAGATGTAAGGGGTAGGGTCTGATTAAAATTATGATATACCTATTAATATGAATAACATGCATTTGATCTGCGCATCAAGACGGAAGCGTAAGTGAAAACATTGTGAAATGTCCCATGTGTACCTGCATCATATGTGCATTAAACATGTATTAAAGAGATGTTTGAAAATATCCGATATGAGTTGTTTTATGTTTGAAATGGATGGCGATAAATTATTTAAGAGCATGTGAGAAAGATGAGCGAGAGATGCAAGGCAGTTTGTAATTATGGAAAAGGAAAACAGAGAATCGGGTTCGGATATTAACATTCCTGACCGAAATAGGCATGGAATTCATTGTAAGTAGCATAAATAAAATTCTAAACATGTAATTCTAGATGGGAAATACAAGGAAGAAACGTGTATTTTTTTTACTGTGCTGAAAGTCGCTATTTCTTGGGATTGTGTTATTCTAGAAAAAAAAAATCAAATTTCAAATGAAATCAAGATTCATTTCATTAATATTAAATCTAAATAAAATTGAAATAAATTCCACATACTACAGAAAGCTAGAATATTTGGTATTAAAATGTCATATTAGAACAGGAAAATCGAATGATATTAACAACAAATGAAGAAATAGCCAATACAAGCTTTAATTCATGTTATGCCCATCTGAATTTAAATTACAGACAGAAAAAGAAATGTAATTTTTGCCGATAATCAGTAGAATTTTATTATACTCAAAAGACTCACCGTAAAACTTTTAGGACATTTTCTTTAAGGTGTCTTCTACTCAAATCCTTAATCTTATGTCGATCTCTGGTGTTGTTTGACTTGTAAAATTTTTTTCTACATAGCTATTGATTTTTTTTAATGGACCGAGGGTAGGGGGGTGTATTTTATAAGCATTTGTTAAAGTAAGAGTTGAAAATATCTCCACATACTTAAGCTTGATTGTGACCTTTGGGTCAATGGGGTCAAAGGTCAAGGTCATTTAGCGAGGTCATAGGTCAAGGTCATCCAAAAAAAGAGAGAGATAAACTTGAGATTAACACTTGAAGATGAATCTAGATAAAGGTAATGAATATTTCTTTATTACTTTTTGAGTAAGGGGTCAAGGTCAAAGGCAAGGTCAAATATCAAGGTCAAGGTCATTTGGATTTTTTTTATAGCTTAAATTGACAATTTCTCTAGTATTCCAATGACCCTGACCTTTGACCTTGACCTATTCTTCAAGGTCAAAGGGCAAAAGATCTCATGCCGTTAGGCCCATGTCTTTACGACTTGTCGTCAAGAAGTTTTTAGTTCTTTGTAAACATCATAAACTGGCAGGGGCAATAACTACTGAAAATGGTTTACAAATTCTTTCGCACTAATGGAATTAGAGGTGTTCTGAATTAGTTGCAGACATTGTTGAAGGTTTCGTACTTCTACGGTTTACGGTTTCGGAGGAGTAGCGATAACAAGGGTTTACACTGAAGGGGGCACTAACTTTTAGAGGGGTCAATCTTAGGGGACAAGAATGAAATCTCTGAAATGGTTTTAAGAGTACATATTGAAGATGCAAAGATGTTTAAAATTTGGTAAAGAACAAAAGAGGTATAAGAAGAGCTAAATTTTTCATATTTTGAATGACCTTGACCTTTGACCTTGACCTCAATTTTAAGGTCAAAGGTCAAAGAATCTTTCGCAGTTGGCCACATGTCTCTATGACATGTTGTTTAAGAAAAGATTTGGATATTTGTAAGCATCGCAAACATTCAGGGGCAATAATTCATCATAGGACTTTATGAATCCTTTCGCAATGAAGGATTGAAGTCTACTAATTAAGTTGTAGACCAAGGTGAAGGTCTGGAAACTCTGCGGTTTATGGTTTCGGAGGAGTAGCGATAACAAGCTTTACGACAAAAGGGGTAATAACTGAGTAAGGGGTCAAAGTTCAAATACGTTGGGTCATTTTTCAGAATAACTTTTGATATCCAGTATCATGAACTACAAAGTTTTTCGCTAAGTCTTGTGGTTTCAAAAGTCCGGCGGAAAAAGAATAATAATAAACACTAGGAGACTTATTGTTCAAAGAACAATAAGAGGTCTTTCCACCTTCTTTGAATTTCAATTCTGTTTTATATCTGACTCCTTAAAATTAAATTCAATGAATAAGAAAACAAAATTTGTCTTAAAAGGATAAATAAAGAAGAAATGAAAATTTAAAAAAAAAAAAATGAAGTGACCTTGACCTTTGACCTTAAAAAATCTTCAAGGTCAAAGGTCAAGGGTCACAATGCAATTGACCCCATGCCTCTACGACTTATACTTTTCAAGTAATAAGGTTTAATAGTAAGTACAAAGATGTTAAAGGGCAATAATTCATATAAGGAGTCATCAGATCCTTTCGCACTTATACAATGAATTTAGGCCTAGAGACCCTTAAGACATTAGTGAAAATTTGATGTTTATAGTGTCTATGGTTTCGGAGGAGTAGCGATAACAAGGTTTTTCACACAAGGGGCAATAACTTTTAAAAGGGTAAATCTTAGGGGACAAGAATGGAATCTTCGAAAGAGTATGAAGAGTGCATATTACAGACAGAAGATAGATATTATATGTTTAAGGATATAAGAGCTATTAAAAGAAATTTATTCCTCATATTTGGAATGACCTTGACCTTTGACCTTGAAATGAATTTAAAGGCCAAAGGTCAATGAAACTAATGCAGTTGGTTTCATGTCTCTACGACTTATCGTTTTGAAAATTTTTAGTTTTTTATAAAATTTATAAACTTTCAGGGGCAGTTACTCATTGAAGGGGTCAAAGAAAACTTTCGCAATGAATAGATTGAAAAGTCTCCTAAATTAGTTGAAGACAATGGTGAAGGTTTTATATCTCTACGGTTTACGGTTTCAGAGGAGTAGCGATAACAAGCTTAACGGTGAAAGGGGCAATAACTGCATAAGGGGTCCAAGTTAAAACATGGGGGGTCATTTTTCGGAATAACTTTAAATATCCAGTATCATGACCTATAAAGTTTTTCGATAAGTCTTACGGTGTCAAAACATAAGGTGAGAAATAGAATAATAAAAAACAGAAGCATTTCAAGAGGTCTTTCCACAGAAAGGTGGAAAGACCTAATAATAATAATGATAATAACTTACTATCTGAAAGAAGAAAAATATTTCAATAATAAGATGTCAGTTTATGTTTTAAATATATTTTTACACCAGTAATAGAAATTTTTTGAAGATGACTGCCTTTTTGTTTTACAGATAATATATTTGAAGAAAACCCCAGAGGAAGCATATCGACCATTGGTAGCTGGTTCAAATCCTCCATTTCTTCCATTTAGGCATGTGGCATGAAAATATGTACAATTAATAGTCAAAGATTAATAACAGGTTTATGAAAAATACCTGTATTTACAAATATAATGAAACACACTTCTATGCAATAAATTATTATTATTAAAGTAGGGTATATTCCTTCCTTCTTGATGAGTAACAATAATATAAATTGAATGTAAAATTTTTGTTCATTATTACAGAGATGCATCATTTGGGGCCTGTTCCTACAATCTAACATTACTAGACTGTTTGCATGGACTCAGTAAGGTAAACAAATTTAAATATTTTTTAAGGGTCAAGGGGAGGGGGGTTAAATTTTAAAATTTTGGGTTTTTATATGCAACTTTTTCAAAATAAATAGTTAAAATGTCGACAAACTAAAACATTCTAATTTGACTACTGATAAACAGACATTCGGCAAAGTATTAAAGGTAAATAATGCAAGTCTGATTTAATATTCATACTTCCTTCCAGGCACTGGCTAATGGTTTCTTCAATTTTGAAACATTTGATGTGGATGAATATGAGCATTATGAGGTAACTTTTTTGTTAAAAATAATAATTATTTGCAACAAGATTGTAGATACATATTTTGCCAAAGGTTAAAAATGCATATTAAATGATAAAAACAGATTACAAGACAAACATGCAGCCTTACAACTGTCATCTGTACATTATCCTGGAGGCATAGAGCATTATCTGTGTCTGTATCATGCAAGACTCTCTTTCTTCAGAGAAGTTTTTAATAATTTTATGTAATAAAACACTTTGATAAAAGTATGACAAAAATGACATTGTAGATTTCAGTGATACAAGTGCAAGAATGTACTTTTCCAGGCATTTGAGATTTTTTATGTAAAGGCAATATAATTTTTGTTATAGTAATATTTTAAAGTAAATTACAGTATACTAGTAGCTCAATTTTATGAGAAATTGTGACAGCTCAAGTTCATAACATGACTATGAATTGAATTCCAAAATCTAAGGGGTAATATTGCAAGATTTGTGATGAACTAAATGGTCATAATTAGAAATTTACTGTATATATTCCTTCATGAGACATCTTTATTAGATTGTCAAGCATTGATAAATCCAACATATTTGATATTTTTTGATAGGTACATTTCAAGTAATAAGTGTAAAGAACTAAAAATGCATTTGATATTATTTTATCATTACATTCTTCATGCATTAAATTTGCTCATGTTGAAAGATGTTCCATTGAAAAGACTAATTTTTTGACATTTTCTATATCTCTTTTTTTTTTCCCATGATCAATGTCTCTTTTGTAGAAAGTAGAAAATGGTGACTTCAACTGGATTGTGCCAAATAAATTTCTGGCATTTTGTGGACCACACCCTAAAACAAAGATTGAAAATGGTAATAATACTAACCCATGTTTTCTCCACAGTGCAGAAAGGTCAAAGCAGTTCAAGGCGGTCAGGGGGGAAATTTGGACAGAAATAGTTTTGCTTAGTCTCAAGTTGTATTTTCTATTTTTTTTTCTTCCTTCAGAGAGTTGAAAATGGGGACCTTAATTGGATCATTCCTCATAAAATGGTGGCTTTTAGTGGGCCCCATATCAAGAGCAAAATGGAGGATGGTACTGATGAGTAAATTGCGGGGGGCATCCTCCCCCATCATTGTATATATATCTAGCCTAGCTCACATGGGGTCATACTCCCCTGTGTATTTCAATAGTTGCTATTGTAGTTTAGACTGCTCAAGCATGTCTGGGCAAGAAACTTAATTTTGTCTTAGTCTCTACTCTATGTAGATAAATCTCATGCTAAAGTAAATGGGGTATCTTTTAAAAAGCATGAAACTTTGTTATGATACACATATTCGAAGAAAGGTTGTGAGGAATTGACAGTAAAAGTATGTGCATATTAGTACCACTTTGATTAGATGGATTAAATTATGTTTTCACATAAATGCAGAGCTAGGTTCATTATTCTTGTTGAGAGAACAAAAACGTTAGTCGTCTTCTAGTGCAAGATTATCCTTGTATGTTCTGACTTTTCTCATTGCTATGTATTTTATGCATTACTTTTGAACTTAAAATTGTAAAAATGTCACTAATTAATTAAAGTAAGAACCTCGTTTCCCCAGTAAGCACCCCAATTTATGATTTTAAATTTGAAAAAAAAATTACCGGTAGTTATCTATTTCTTTAAATAATTGTTGTCCTTTTCAATTTTAAGTGTATTGTGCACTTATTTGGGCAAATATGGTACATGTAATCATATATTTTATTTTCAAGGCAATTTTTCGTGTTCCTATACTATTTTTCATGTTGCTTGTCAAGATTTTTATTCAGTGTTTGTGATTTCACCAGGTTTAATATGAAATAAATGCTCTTTCTGGCAGGGTACCCACTGCATGCTCCAGAGGCATACTTCCCATACTTCAGGAAGCATAACGTGACCACAATTGTGAGGTTAAATAAGAAGATCTATGATGCCAGGCGGTTCACAGATGCAGGCTTCGATCACTATGACCTATTTTTTATTGACGGGAGTACACCTAGTGATAATATAGTCAGGCAGTTCATAGAATTATCTGAAAATGCAGAAGGTGCTGTTGCTGTACATTGTAAAGGTAAAATTAATAATAATATTGATGTCAAATATTAACATCAATTGAAAACATTTAATTTAAGTTTTAAAAATCCTTATGAACATATTTCCATCTCTTCATAAAATTATATGGTAAAAAAAGTACTGTAAATCACTTTTTATTCGCGAGAACTTTATTTTCGCGTAATTACGCGAGACGGTATTCTCGCGAAAATTTCTTACTCGCGTATAAAAGAATTCCTTAAGATTATATATAGAGAAATTACCACAATTCGTGAAAATTTTGTCTCGCTTATAAAGAGTAAATGACTATCTCGCGAAAA
This sequence comes from Saccostrea cuccullata, assembly GCF_032062105.1. NCBI lineage: Eukaryota > Metazoa > Mollusca > Bivalvia > Ostreida > Ostreidae > Saccostrea > Saccostrea cuccullata. The sequence goes on along the minus strand of NW_026919105.1, from coordinate 50,141 downwards.
CAAGGTGTCGCGAAAATTAAGTGATCTACAGTATATCTAATAGGTCCACAATTAAGAGGGCTAAACTTGATCGAGAGTGTACTAAATGGTTAGATCTTTCTGTTTTGCAGCTGGTCTAGGACGTACAGGGACGTTAATAGCGTGTTACATGATGAAGCATTATAAATTCACTGCTGCGGAGTGTATAGCTTGGTGCAGAATTTGTCGGCCGGGCTCCATCATAGGGCCTCAGCAAAACTTCTTAGAAGAGTAAGTGCACTGTACTCTGAGATAATGCATCCTTTTAAAGCATTCAAGTTTAAATCACTTCTGAATGTTCAGATCTGAAGAGATAAAATTTATGATTACTCCTTTGTAAAATGAATTTTTTGGTAGAAAAAAATTATGAAAAAATGTGAAAAATAAGTTTTGTTTTTATGCAATTTGTGAACCTCATTTTAAAGGTGAAATCTTTTTTTGTCTGAACAGGAAGCAGTCACTAATGTGGATGCAGGGAGACCTTTTCCGGGCCCGCAACAAGGACGACAAACGACGAGAGAGACACCACAGTGTCTCCAAGATTCTGACCACTATGGATGATATGCGAATTCAAGATGCCATAGAGTTAGAAAACTATCGGTCAGATGAAAATGATGATTATGTAAGAATATTAACTCTTCTATTTATATTATACCTTGATAAAACTGATAAAACCCAATTCCCAGAATAAAATGTATCTCTCAGGGGCTTGTAGTTGTGTTACCATTGTGTTTGAAGAATGAACTCCAAGAATAACAAGAATAAAGCTTTTTCAATATCTGACTGTGAATTTAGAATAATGGATATTTCAGTACATGTAAAAAAAAAAAAAAAAAAAAAAAAAAACTTAAAGAATAGATAACTCCAAATAATAACATCTATTGACATGAAGTAGCCTAGCTTGTCTCCATCATATTTGTGACTGGTTTATATGGGTACTTTCAAGGCAGCAGTGTAGGGTTAATCAAATTTTATAAAAGATTTTTATTTCATAACATTCTGTAACTGTTGCAAGATTTTATATGCTGTATCGTATCAAAATTTCTGTATGGTTCTAGTTATACAGTGGTCCCATCACGAGAGGCAGCATGATAGAAACTCAGGGCGACAAACTAAATCAGATGAAGCTGCTACGGCAACACCACTCTCGATCCGCCACCACTGGAGCATTCGGGTAAGGAAAAGGTCCAAGGACCACCGAATGTTTACATTTATCCCTCAGTTTTTCATGAAAGGCATTTCATCTATCTTCTGCTTATAAAGTCTAAAAACCCAGTATCTAACTTCCAGTGCTTTAAAAAGAAACCTTGTTTAATTCATTCATGAAAAATCTTTCTAGCTTTGTTTAATATACATGTTGTTTATATCCCTAAATACCCTCTGCATGTGGAAATAAAAAAACTTCACCACATTTGCATTTTTTACCCCAATCACATCACATTTCCCATGGTGCTCTCTTGACTGTAGGCATGAAGATGGGAAAGGTCACAAAAGGTCGACCACCCAAGTCTACAGGACAAGCGGTACCAAAAGTGCTCACTCATCAGCGGCTCCCATGTCTCCACTTAAAGCCTCCAAAGTTAGCACCGTCATTAACAACCATGCCTCCTCGGTCAAGCGGAGTACCAGGCATGGTACAGGCTCATCCAGTGCCAAAAGGTAGGACCGTGCCTCCAGCAGGCACACCAGCACATTTCAGTGTCCTTGTTCTCACCAGAATTTCAGATATCTCCCTCTATTTAATATGTACAATGTTGTGTTGGCAGAAGGAAATGCCAACATCTTGTAATTAAATTAGAAACATTTTCACGTAAAAAAAATTGATAATTTACTCATAGGTGAGGATCTACTACTTCCATTACTCTGTTTTAAAGTTGAACTGAAAAGCATTAATGCATGTAACAGACCTTCTTAGAGTAGTGCTTTAAACTGAATTTAACATTTAGAATCAGTTGATTCAATTTCAATTCAATTTATGTCTCTAAGCTTGTAAATTTCTTAGATTTTTATACCATCCTTTCTTCATTAACTGTTTCTAATTCTTGAGAAAAAAAATGGGAACCTCTCCTTGAATAGATTAACACTGATCAAAATGGTGCAGCGATTTGAAATATTTTTTATAAAAAAATATAATATAGTAATACACAAGTGTGATTTGCTAATTCTCTGATTTTGTAGAAAATACCACTCGCATACATATAATCTGAGGAAAGCCTTGGCTGCTAGGTATGGCCTTGTTATTTTAGATTAGGCCAACATTAACCGCCAAGTTTTCACATTTTGGTTTCACATCTAAGCATGCTTCTTATCTAAATATTATATTTTCATGAGTAAATATGTAATTTTATTTACCACTGGCTTTGAGTATTAATGGTGAAGCTTGATTTTTTTTTTTTGGGTTCATTTCTTAATACAAAATGATGATCCATTTATTAGTATTTCTTCTTTTAAAAGTTACCTCCCCCTTATCCCCAAATCTGTAACCACTTGTTCAAAATAAAAAAGAAAGAAAGAAACAATAAACAACTGGACTTCAGATTTAAAAATCTCTGATCTTTCATCCCATCTAAACCTTAATTCATTAACATGATGCATCTCTAATCATTAACATATTAATGAACAGCAGATAGAAAAAAAGTTTCATAAAATATTTTATATTCAAAAAGTCTTGTAATTCTCCCATATGATAAGCATTGAAAGGCAAAAAAATATTGATAATAAGAACTATAAATTGAAAACTCATTGTTTTGTCATGCCATTCAGTGAGTTTTATTTTATGAGTATGTTTATGTCGTAAGTCTGAATTCTGCATGACTTTATTATTTCTGTATGACATGAAGAAACATCATTGCGATTCATGTTGTCTGTATGTGCATTTGATGTGTATGTCAACATTGATGGTTTTTATTTGATTCTATGATCATTATTTTTACCTCGGTCATTATCTTGTCACTTTGGTCTCATTTTCACCACCAGTATTGTCAGTGCTAGTGTCCCTATTTTTTTTTAATCCATAGTCCCGCTGATTGTTTGGATTTTTTTCTTTCTTTGCTGTTGTTTTGCTAACAGTTGTATGTGGTGTGGTTGTGTTGCATTTTACAAATAAGTTGGAAGTTTTCCAAGTTATAATTTGGATATAAGAAAAAGTATAAAAGATTGCATAATATCATTGGATACTAAAATACTAAACGCCAAAATAAGTTTTCTATGAATTTTGTATCTTTGCAATAAGCGCTATTCACCATTACAATTTATCATAAAGAGGCATATCTAGTGTGAAATGAAAAAAGCAAAATAAAAAAAATATATCTGCTTGCTTTTTAAATTTTAAATGTGAAAAAAGATCCATATACATGTAGCTCCTTAAAGACATTTCATGTTAAAAGCGCTATGCTTGTCTGTTTCTTGGTGTCTCTGTGTGTATTGAAAAGCCTATTAACTAAACTGAGACCAACTTATGCTACAATCTGCTTCCTATTTATTTGCCTTATCAGCTCAAGCAGATATGATGACTACATAGATAATAGGCCGTACAACAAGGATCATTATAAAAGCAACCTGTACAAAACTTCTGATGTCTTGGCTTCCACTGGCAGCGATTGGCCCTACAAATTTCGCTCCACTACAGTAAGTGATCTAGTTAAGCAGCTCCCCCCTTATAGTTACATATACAGTATATATACTACTACTACTACTACTATTCCAGTCCCATACAAAAGCTCTATCCTGCTAACCCCTGCCAACTTAACTACTTTATATATAGCTCTGTCAGTCTCTTGTGTCCTTGCAAGATGACATCTGCAAGCTTTAGGCATAGGTTCGGAATAGAATTCATTAGATGACAGACTTCTTAAAAAATACTGCATTGCAGCTTTATAAATGTTCTTTGTCCATTGCGATTTTAATTTTGTTTTTTGGAAATGTATGTAAACTGTTACTCAGTTGGTGTCTATTGAGTGTTTCTAATTTTGGCATTGAAAATGCAACTGTTGGCAAACACAGCATCTAATATTTACTTATCCAGTAAAGTTTAATTCAGACTGAGTGGAAATTGTAAGTGTGGCAAGTTTGTGGCTTTTCATATTTGAGTGAGAAAAATGTATATGCATTAAATATGTGCTTTCTGTGTAAATATCCTGTGTGAGGTATGGTTGTTTTGGTGTGTGTGTGTGTTATCAAATGGTGACAATAAATTTAAATCCCAGCTTAATTCGGAATAGAGGCCTTATGGATGTTGGAATTGTCTGTTAATTTACCAGTGCGTTAAATAGTGCACATTTTCATTACGTCTTTGTCCTGATACTGTTGACCTTTTAGGGATTAGAATTGAACATAATTAGTGTCATGATTCATTTACATAATTAAATCACTTCAAAAAATGTGTGTGTATTAAACATGCCCAATGGTAATGCAGCTTTTGGCATGTGTTGTTTGAGAAGGGATTGATCTTTTGCATTATACTTGGGATCTGGCCAGAATATTGGTTTTGGCTTGAATAGATCAAAGACTGCATTAAAATGTTTTGATTTTTTTTTCATTTGTTCCCTCAGCTGAGGAGATTGTATTTGCATTTTATTATTTGGTCAGTGCCCTTTAAACCTTCCCAAAATTGTAGACATTTTTCAAAATAATTTCTAATCATTTATTTTCAATTTATACTTTACCCTTTATAAAATCTTCTTCAAAGTAATTATTATTCAATTTTGTTTTAAATGTTGCAGTGTTTTCCATGGGAAGACAGCTGATTTTATTTTAATGTGTAAAATCAACAGTGTGATTTGATTTGCCCTTTGTTTTGTTTTACTGGATAGTAACATTGTGTTCTGACAGTGTTGTTGAGATCTAATGGTGGAGGAAAAAGCTGTAAAATGACTGAATTTACTGTAGAACTTTTGTACAAGACTTTTTAAAAGAAATAAAAATCATAAGTGGTATAGCTGCAAATTAAAACAATATATGCAGTAATAAAAAATTTAAAAAACTTGTTAGCCTATGAAGATATGAACAATTTCTCAGTTAAAATCAGCTTTGTCGTCATTGCTTCTAAACTTCTCACTGGAGGCAGGCCTAAGCTTTCCTATCTTTCTTAGCAGCAATCTTTTCTCTTTCCAAGAGAAAAACTTTGGAAAGGCTCGAAGTTTATCAATAAAAATTAATTGTTTAATGGTGGTAATTTTCTCTTTTTCAGATCAATCCCTCATACTCGAAGTACTAAAGCAGCTGTTATACGATGACGCCTTGTTGGATTCTGAATGTTCGTCTATCTGTGATAAACATTTTATTCGTGTCTATGCAGGCCTGAAAAAACAAGGGGGAAGTAGTCATTTCAGTAACAAAAAAAGGCCTATCACTGATTTTTTTTAATACCTCGAGCAAGGTGATAGGAAAAGGGGATTCTTATTTGTAACAAATGAATGGAGAACTTGTCAAATTTGTACATAATGAATTATTTATTGCCTGATTCAAACTGTCACCTGTTATTGGAGTTCTGCACTGTACAATATGCTTATTGATTGCATTTGATATAAAATAAGTCAATAATGTTTTTAGAGATCATTTTACTGAATGTGATTTTATTTGTAAAAAATACACCATTATTAACCACTGTTAGAGGCAATACATTTCATTGAATGTAAAAAAAAAACTCATTGTTATGAAGTGAAACATTGATGTAATGTACCAGTATTTGTTTGACAGATGTTTTAATTTTAGTCAAAATTCATCACTCTTTGAATTTCTTATCTGACAATGATAACACTCTTTTTTAGTGTTTCTGTTCAAGTTTTGTAAATGGTTTTTGGTGTTTTTTTTGAGATTGATTTTAAAGCCAGTAGATGAGATATATTTTGTAAAGAAAATACCTCTGAAGAAGAAGTCTTTCTGAATATTGGAGTGTAATTAGCACCGTGTGTTGGTTTATACCTGGTAGTGCTGTTTTAATTTATTGTTGTTGATAATCTATGAAAAGGGGAATTAAAACACCATAATTGACAAATTTTTTTCCTTTAAAATTTTAAAGCAAAGATTTATACAGATGGCCTTCAGTTTTTCAGTTTTTGATTTAAAAAATGTAAGCTGTGCATGATATTTATCTTACCATTATGCCATATAAAATAAGTACATGTGTTTGCTTTTTACCATATCTTTTTTAACAGAAAGTGTGTTTGCATGAAATCAAACTTTTCTCCTTTTTCCTTCTTTTTATAAAAAATATGAATATTTCAATCATCAGAGATGACCTATTTATAGATTTCCATTTTACATTTATATTATATATGCCTATTTTTATACCCCTCTTTAGAGTTTTATATATTTTAGGTTTACAACCACTATGGCAGATTTGTTTTTGTGAAGGTTGAGAGTGATCTTTCCTATACAAAGATCATTCGTAATGAGTTAGAGGAGTTTTTAGTCACAGTGTCTGCACTCTGCTCTTTGTGGTTTTTAGTTGACTATTTTTTTGCACCCTTGCTTAAACATTAGATGATATAGAAATTAAGAACTATTTTTACAATGTTGAGAATACATGTAGTTTCACTTCAGCATTCTACTTCTCGACAGCTAGTCATTAGGTTTTCTTGGTTGTAACTATAAGTGGTGCAGTTGTTTCTACATGGCTGACCCAAAACTGACATGATTCATTGAATAAAACCTTCATTTTTCTCTCTCTCTTGTTTCATTGCATTGAAATTTTTAATAGAAACCCAAGTATAGAAGTCATCAAATTCATCTTTTTTCGAAGCCATGTGTACACGGTATGTTATATTTTGTTGTTACACAGAATGGGTTATATTTATGTATTTCTTTTGTTTTTCTTCTGTGTTCAGTTGTATTAAAACTATTTGTTGATTATAATTTTTTTTAAAAAACAAAATAAGTAGACCACCATTCCTAACAATTCTCTCAAATTTTAAGATAATATCTTTAAAAAAGAATTTGCCATTTTGAAACTAATATTTCTGTCAGTCTTTATTGTATGTCAATCTCTATCTTAAAGATAATGCACCTGTAATTAATCTAAATAATTATAAAAATCATATTTATGCTGTACATAATACAGATAAAATATAATATAGTTTATATGAAGAAGTATTTTATACAACCATTGTTTTAGTTATTTGAAAAAAAAAATGAACAATGAATAAAACACTTCTATCTTCTTGTTTGTTTTTGATTTAAATTGGATGGACAAATATTTTTTAAAAAAATGTCCATGTCATCATACCACATGATGATGATGTTGAATGTATAGATGCAAGCACTGATGTTGAAAATCTTCACTAATACGTGTTTAATTTACTAAGAGAAACAAGATGTGTTTCTGAAACACTGATGCACTTTGATATGGCAACATATCAAAGATTAAACTTTTCTTAATCAAATGCAAATTAAATATGTTGGTGCCCAAAGTAAAGTCTTAGCACAAGAAATAGAAATACTAAAGCCCTAGCACCACCTGTTCAAAAGTTATGTACAAGGGTAAGTTTTTTGAAAGAAGGTCAAAGGGTCAAAGTTGTTTTTAAAGAAGGGTCTTGTCACAAGGATTATATATGTCAAGTATGAAAACCCTAACTGTTCAAAAGTTATGGCCAAGGTTAAAGTTTTCTGAAAAGTAGGTCAAACTCTAAGGTCAAAGTTCTTCATATTAAATGAAAGGTCTTCTCACTAGGATTACATATGTAAAGTATGAAAGCCCTAGCCCTTACCGTTCAAAAGTTATGGACAAAGTTAGTTTTTAAAAACTAGGTCAAAGGTCAAAGTTGCTGGTCAGAATTATTAGACAACAAGGTTGCCAATTTTCCTCAGTAATAAGAATAAAATTAAAATTTGGGAAAGTGGAAGGGTGGGTCAATCAAACCCAACCAAAAATTTAAAGTTTCAATAACTTTTAGAAGAATCAGATTTTTAATATTTTTTTTTGTGTGGTCTATTTCAATATACACATGTTTAAGCCGTGATATTATACAGAAAATATCAACTTCAAATCTGTGTCTATGCACCTTTAAGTACATTACTGAGTATTTGAAAATGGGAAACAATAGCTACGTGATAAGTTTCATACTTAATCATACCTCATGATAAATTAAGTGAAGCTTCTTGCATCATACAGACGGCTGCTTTTTCAATAAAAATTGAACTTGTAAAATTACTTAATTTATACTGGGTCATTTGCAAAAATATTTTGTTAGAAAACATTCTGGTTGTACAAACAAGTACTCGAAAATTGATGATAACATTAAAGATGTTTGAGTTTCTGATTGACAATATCCATTTTTACCAGTCCTCCAAAAATCTGTCGGAATTGTCATGGGTACTAACTGTGTCCCGTTTTTAACATACTAGTACCTATTTTTGTATTCATTTGAAGATTTTATTCAAAAATTTCTACTTGAAAAGAAAAAGTCTATTGTTGTGGCCTTCATTTTAACATTTAAATATATCGACGGTGTAACGTTGAATTTTGACACGGGTTGAAAATTGACCCGGGGGTCATTTTTCAACGTTGAATAGTGAGACGAAAGGTGTTGAATTTAGACCCTAGTCCGTTGAAAACTGAGCCGGGTCGTGGAATTTTGATCTTGAAACCGGTTCAAAATTCAACAGCATAAAAGCACATATTTATGACTTGGTTTTCACAGCTGTGATTTAATCCATAGGCATCGGGAACGGGGGAGGGGGGTGGGGATGCTTACCCTTTTTTGCAAAGATAGACATAATATAGGCATTGAACAATGTGAAATTGGTTTAGCCCCCCCCCCCCCCCCCCCCCCCCCCCGTTGCTTTCAGCAGGCACCTTACAGTCTAGTAAAAGAAAGAAGAGTAAGTGGTAGTGCTTTAAAAAAAAGAAATTGGATCATATCCCCCAATAGGATTTTTGGGTTTGGACTACTAGTATGAACAATGAACAATTTTTTTGTCCATTTTTTCCAGATTTGAATTTTTCTTTTTTTTTTTTTTAGCCCCCCCCCCCCCCCCCGCAATTTCAATTTTCAATACCAATGTAATCAATGCACACTTAATTCAGTGATTCAGTTATATTCTTAAAATAAAATACTTTATAAAATATCTTAGATTTCAAAGTAACATGTACCTTACAATCGCAATTTTTCGTGTAATATTTTTTTTTTTTTAAAAAGAAGCACATTTGTATATGTAAATCCTAAATATTAGTAAACATAGTTACACAATATACAATTAAGTCCGTAAATTTGTTTATTTATATTTTTTATGGCTAACAACACTTCATTTATTTCAGTTTTAAAATTCCTAATATTAGTACTTAGTAAATGATGTGAGTTTAATGCATGATGCACGTACGTTTTAATGCTTATTTAGTTGTGCACAACATTGATAACTTACAATGTCTAACTTGAAAACGGATTTTTTTTTTCAAAAAAAAAAGGTTTAGTGATCTTTTTCGCAAAGTTAATCAAAGAGTTCAAGAACGGACCTCATAATTAATACATATTTATTTTGTTATATTTTGTTAGTTAGAGGATGTAAAAAGGGGGCGATCTCCTCTTTTTTGAGATTAGTACCATATATACGAGGGGCGATCAGAAAATAATGCAAGTAATGTTATTCCATAGATATTCTTCGTAGATGACCAAAACCGATGTCACGCACGGGTAGATACATTCATTACCTGTGTCTGTCTTAAATTTCTTATCATTTTATCCACTATTTCAAAAGTTACATACAAAAGAAGAAGGGGTAGTCGTACACACTGACCATTTTTTCCAAGTGATATGAAATCTGCAGTGAAGGCTGAAATAAGAACCTATATAAAAGTGAGAAGCATTCTTGATATACCTGCATAGTAATTTTGAATGAAATTTGTCAGATTTATGGAGATTCTGCAGTTTCGTTAAGCACAGTTTGTCGTTGGTTAAAAAAGTTTAAGAATGGCGTTGACGTCGTTAAAGATTCTTCGAGAGCAGGGCGCCCAAAGACAGCTGTTACTGATGGAACCGTGGCTGCAGTTAAGAAAATGGTAGAGGAAAATGGAAGATATACTTTAAAATATATTGCTAGTGTTGTTGGAAACTCATCAGCAAAGGTACATGAAATTTTGACCAAGCACCTCAACCTACGTAAGGTATGTGCACGATGGATACCGCATCTCTTGACACCAGAACAAAAGACAGCGCGTTTGAACTTTGCTAGAAAAATGTTAAAAATCTATAAAAACTGTGACAGGAGAAAATTTTCTGAATTGCTTACAGGTGATGAAACTTGGATTTACTTTTTTAAGCCGCAAAGAAAAATTAACAATATGATGTGGGTCAGGAAGAATAGCGAGCGTTCTGTGATTGCAAAAAGATGTCAGAGTGCTAAAAAGATTCTGTATGCTATTTTCTTTAATTCTAGTGGCCCAGTTGTGCAAATTCCAACTCCGCAAGGTAGAGATATCTCGGGACAATTTTACAAGAATAATGTACTGAAAAGAATTAAGAAAGTGTATGAAAAGAAAAGACCAAAGACAGGCATGAAGAACATAAAGCTCATTCACGACAATGCTCCTACTCATAAGAGTAAAACGGTTCAAAGTTTTTTGAAGGATGAAAAGGTTATTCAGCTCCCACATCCCCCGTATTCTCCTGACCTAAGTCCTTGTGACTTTTTTCTATTTCCTAGACTGAAAAAAATGTTATCTGGACGTCGCTACACTTCGCGGAGTGCAGTTGGTAGTGCTGTTTATCAGTGCTTAGACAGTATTCCAAGGGAAGACTACCTCGGGGCTTTCAAATCATGGTTATGCAGATTGCAAAAGTGTGTGAATGTAAAAGGGGGTTATTTTGAAGGATTAAACTAGTTAATATTTTGTTATATATTGTTTTCATTATTCTATAAATATACTTGCAGAACTTTCTGATTGTCCCTCGTATGTTATTTTTTTTTTTATATTCGTGACTAGGCTGTTTTCTTCATTTTTGTAGTTTTTTTAATCAAAAAATGTTTGCATTAGATACACAACCCTGACTTTCAGCGTTATTTAATTATTGTAATAAAGAAGCCAAAATATAACATTGGACCCCCCCCCCCCTTCCACAAAACAGGGAAACACGGGATAGTTTGTGAGGAATTTTTGAAGCAGCCCTTCCATCCAATTAGAGAAACGTGGTTTGGTTTCAACATTGGCTAGTTTCCCTTTCCACTTTTTGCTTGCTTGTTTCTTTGTTTCGTTTCGTTTATTTATTTTGTTTATGTTTTTTCTTACAATTTTTCAGAGGGTTTTGACACCATACCCCCGCCTCCGAGAAAAATTTAGGATCCCCCCCCCCTCTCTCTCTCTCTCTGTTTCTTTGAAGAGGAATGCGATTTTTAGTTGTTGAGGTCAATAGAAATTGCAGGGACGGCGTTTTTTCAATTATTTGATATCAAAGATGGTGGGAAGTGCAGCTTCTAGTCCATCCAAGATCTAACTCACAAATATTTTGACCGATGTGTTTCATTCTAATTTTTAGGCTTTTAATTTTGTTAATTTTTATACTGAATTTGACTAGATGTGATGTTCTGCCCACCTGATCAATATAATATTATATAGGGCTCACTTTCTAGACACAAGATTTCCAGGTTTTTGTTTTTAATATGTCCTATTCATAGACTTGTTGTTATTTATGGATGTGGATTTTAGAAAGTATTGTCAAAAATTAATTCATGCTTGAAGATAACTGAAATTGTGTCCTGATCAAAATGTACATTATATATATACACGGGATGATAGGTCTATTTCTATAATTCTTGAAAAGGGAAACAAATTGAAACCGAAATATAAAAATATAGAGATACTGATAAATTCCATAAAACAACTTCCCGGTTCAAAAAATGTTTAAATTCTGAGATGGGGTCAATTTTCAACAGGGTCTATTTTCAACTTGTTGTGGTCATCGGGGATAAGAAAAAAAATATCAAGCTGTTGAAAAATGACCTCGGGTATAAATTCAACGACTTTTGGTCTCAATTTTCAACGGAGAAAAAACACCCCTGGTTCAATATTCAACGTTGAAAAATGACCCCCGGGTCAATTTTCAACTGGAGTCAATATTCAACGTTACAACGGCTCTTTATCATTTGCCAATTTTCATTTCAATTCCTACATTGATTCGATATATCCATGCGAGATACCAGAGTCTCACAATTTTTTTTTTGTGTGTGTGTGTTTGGATGTGTGTGTGTGTACATAGATTTTTCTATCGTCAAATTCTCTTATTTATTCAGCAATATACCCACCTGCATATGGAGTTTATTTGATTCGATACGCTCACTTTCTAAATCGAGACAAGCTATTGACAAACAAGTTGATGAAACAAAAATATCAATGGCTTCGTTTAATTTCGCTAATTCTATAGTTATTTCTATGCCATTATTGTCCCCCGCTTTCGCAAAAGCGAGGGGACATTAAATCTCATTCGTCTGTCTGTCCGTCACAAGAATTTTAACTTTGCCCATAACTTTTGATTTAGTGGAGCTATGACTTTCATATTTCACATGTGTATTTCTAGTGACAAGACCTCTCTCTGGGTACCAGCAAATTTGACCTTTTGACCTTGACCTTGGAGTTTGACCCACTTTTACACCATTTTAAATTTTTTTTTTTACTTTGGCCATAACTTTTGAACTGTAGATACTAGGACTTTTATATTTCACAAATGTATTATTTATGACAAGACCTTTCATTGGATATCAACAATTTGACCTTGACCTTAGAGATTTCCGCACTTATGAAAAAACTTTAACCTTGGCCATAACTTTAAAACGGTAAGGACTAGGGCTTTCGTACTTCACATAAGTAATCCTTGTGAGAAGTCCCTTCATTGGATAACAAGAATTTTGACCCTCTGATCTTGACTTGGAATTTGGCCCACTTTTTAAAAACTTTAACCTTGACCATAACTTTTAAAGGTTTAGGGCTAGGGCTTTCATACGTCACAAATTTATTCCTTGTGACAAGACCTTTCATTTCATATTAAGCACTTAGAGCCCTTGATCTTGGAGTTTGACCTACTTTTAAAAAACTTTAATCTTGGCCATAAGTTTTGAACGGTAAGGGCTAGGGGTTTCATACTTCACATATTTATTCCTTGTGAAAAGATCTTTCATTGGATAACAAGATATTTGACCTTCTGACCTTGACCTTCGAGTAGTACCTACGTTTAAAAAAAACTTGACCATAACTTTTGAAGGGTTAGGGCTTTCATACTTCACATATCTATTCCTTGTGACAAGACTTTTCATTGGATATCAACAACTTTGACCTTGACCTTGGAGTTTGACTTTTTTAAAAGCTTTAACCTTGGCCATAACTTTTGAATGGTAAGGGCTAGGGCTTTCATATTTCACATAAGTTATCCTTGTGAGAAGACCTTTCACTGGATACAAAGAACCTTGACCTTGGAGTTTGACCTACTTTTTAAAATTTGGGAAACAATATATTTAATTTGCATTTAAGAAAAGTTTGATCTTCACTTTGTTGCCATACAACAGTGTTTCACAAACGCATGTTGCCACACATCAGTGTTTCACAAACGCATCTTGTTCCTTTTAACTTTTGATTGAGAAGAGATGGGGCTTTCATATTTGACATGTGCATTACCTATGACAAGATATTTCCGAGCTTGCTATGATTTGTGACTCCTTGACCTTGGCCTTCACTACTGACCTTATTTTCAAAAAATTCAACTTTGGTGATAATTTCTAAAAGACATGATAGGGCGTTCATATTTGACATCTCACCCACAAAGACACCGAAAGCGGGGGACTATAATTCTTTGAATTTGCTTGTTTAATCATTAAATTGTCCACAGAATTTTCCGTTTGTCGGATCATATAAAAGGGCGACAGGGGGATTCTTACTTCTCCAAACACCTGATCCCTATGACGTTTTAGAGGCCTCTGTTTGCTCCGCTCCCGATATGAATTGTATCAATCGACTTTCGGGCTTAGATATAATGACAGTTTGTTATCTTCATAATTCGTGTATAAACTATGTACCGCTATTATTAACTCCGCTTACACCATAAGTGGGGAAAATTAATATCCCTTATGCTTTTGCAATGAAATTTCAAATCACAGCATTTTTTGGCATTGGAACAGATTCTTTAGTTTCCTGTTGAAAAGACCCTCTAAGATGACTCTCACGTATACAGTCACATTAATTCCATCGGAAATAAAACGCATTCAAATTTAAATATTTTTATTGTACGCGCAGACTGTACAATTGTTGACAAGGGTGAATGTATATGTATTATATGTCATTTGAAAGGGTTTAAGAAATGAAATCCAATGCGCTTCGATGAGGATCACACACATACATAAAAACAACTTCCTTTCAATTGCACAAAGATGGGATTACTACAAAACTAGTAAAATGGTTAATTTTACACACGTCTATTATACCCATTCGAATTAACGTTTGCACATTCACATTCTGTATCTCTAATGCTCCACTGAAATTCTTTTGATGTTGAATTGAAGGTAATGTAATGAATGACGAATTAATGCGACAATGTTCCCACTAAGTTTTGTCCACCATGTTGGTAGAATGGACATGAGCCCTTTCTCGTTCCCGCCTGTTTCCACAGCCAGAATTCTCCTGGAAGGCTCGCAGGAGTAGCATACGTGTTTGCAAAACTTCGTTACTTCGTATCCTCTTCTGGATCTTGAACTGGGAATTGCGCAGATATCTGTAGAGTTGGACCTCTTCGTCAGTGTGGAGTCGTGTCTTCTTTATATGTCCTGCAATGAAGGCGACAACGGCGCCAGCATATACCAGAACCGTGGCCACCACGAATAACATGGCACCATGAGCATCATACTCCGGAACTTTCGGGTCGGTGCTGTTGGCTAAAATACACAAAGCAGCCGTCTCATTGCATTGCATATTAACTTAGGTTTCCAAAATTGAAATGAAAAACATCATCCCTCTTCATGTACATTTACTTCAGATGATTACCAAAGATTACTAAAGTTGTTCCATAAAACACCCTTTTATTTGGACTATTAGTCAGAATTTTTTTTCAAGAATAGTTTGCCAAGGACATATTTTCTTTTTTTTCATAGCAAATTGAAAAGCAGTCAAAAAGATTTAAAGGTAAAACCATCAATTAATGGATTTCTATACAGAAAATAATTATCATGTATACTCAAAAGCACAAAAAACATATGATCGAGGTATATTATGCTGCAAAATCTAACAAGAACTTACCATTGGTTAATAGGGTTAGCAAACAAAGAATAATTTCTATGAGGATGCCTCATCGTCTGTTTGGCAAGATGAATCAGCGAATGTCTTTACAGGCAATTCTTCTAGTTCTAACTGTTCCATTTCTCTCTCAGTCTCATTTTCAATATGAAACGTGACTTTAGGTCTATTCTCGTCAGTTTGCTTGTTTTCTTTATCGTCATTGTCCTCTTCTCCTTCTTCCATTCTTAAATCAAGTTCGTCGATAGTTTCATTGGTTTTGATCATTTTAACAAAAGTGTTTCGACGAAAAATTAGCTGTTGTCTGCGAAAAGATTCTCGAAGTGTTTTTCCTGTTTTGATAAAATGTTGAACGTCATCATCCAGCTGACGACGATAGCTGTTGGATTTCTTTCGCAGACGACTGACCATCATGGACACAATTCCAAGGAGAGAATATACCAGAACGGTGCTGATGATAAATTTCATGGCCCCCTCATGATCATAAGCTTCTGTGGTAGTTTCTGGAAAAACTGTCGTCTGATTCGAAGAGATCACATCCATTCCAAGCGCCTAGAGGAAATGCACACTAAGATTTCCACCATTGCACAGAGGAAAAGTTTTGGACCACCTCCCTACGTCTCATAAAAACAACTTTTACTTGATGGGGTTTCTCTTTTGTGTTCTTTCTATTATCATTTTTAGACCTATCAAAATTTTTAAAGAGTGTACAAATTTGCTTGACAGGAGAGTTATACGGACGATTAAGCTGTATTTGAAATGCATATATATGCCTTGGCATTGGGCGGTATGAAAAGCATGGAGGAGCTATTCAACTTAACCCAAACGTCAAGTAAATCTTATTGTTTTGATGACACGAAATTCTCATAGACATTTAAATTTTGAAAAGAGGCATGGACTATTTTCAGTAAGTATTATCATAATCTATTAAGATTTGTTCTGATATTAATTGATCAAATGGATAAGTATCCTATTAGACAAAAGGTTAATAACAATTGTACGATTTCAGCACCGGATAGGCGCCACATCACAGCTGTATATTAAAAAAAAAAAAAACTCGGAATGTTTTTCAGTTTTTTAAATTCACAACAAAGGCTACACATACATAATACGTGTGTTAAAAAATACCTTTAAATATTTCTACACTTTGAAACAGGTGTTGAAACGTTTTTATTCATATTTCGCCTTAACTGTGCAAGATTCTCTTTCCAATTTATCAAATTCAAGAGGACTCTACAATTGGTACTGTAAGTGTGCTGTATGTGCATTCATTAACCCTTCAGTTGAAGTTGCATGGCGTTTTGCAGATAAGTTCATTATTACTTTGTCCGCTCACATACAGACTTTTTTTTTTGGAGGACTTTGAAAAAAAATAAAGGTGAAAAAAATGATGAATTTCATTTTCAACATTGGAGCATCTTTAATTCTTTGATGTTCAAGAACAAAAATGAATTATAGAACTGAAACCACCCTTGCTTCCTAATATATTGGTAAATACATGCAAATGAAATATTCTACTTTTTCATCTTAGTCCTACATGTATATCAAAATTACTTAAAATAAAATCTGTGTATTCAGTAGATTCCAGTTTATGCCATTTAAGTCAAAGGGTAGATAACTCTATAGTACCATGGAATGCATACATTTTTAAAAAGGTAATTCTGGTATTGTAGTATCTTAAAATAAATAAGTCTCTTTAAATCTGTCTTGATCTTGACTTTTTGACTAATATACTAGTCCAACTGAACTAAGCAGGTTTTAAAAAAGTATGAAGATTTTAAAACGGATCAAAGGACAGAAAATATATATGCTTCATACAAGGATTCTGCAAAATTAAAAAGAAACATTTTATAATCTTCACTTCTTAAAATGTAAGTTGAAGGTCACCATTTCTCAGAAAACTCTTAAGGTCAAGCATTAGCGAAGGGGTCATGCTTGGCTTTACATTGATTCATATGAAAATAACACATAAGAAAATATGGAGAAACTCAATATTTTTAATGCAGTTCAAATTAAATGTAAAAATATTTTGTAAATCATTGCACATGTAATAACAAATCATAACAAAAACAAAATGTGGCATTCTTATAGTAAATGTGAAATGACAGGTGTTTGTATTTTCTATTTTGATTAAAATACTTCAGGAAAAGTACATTTATCAAAAGTGAAGCTAGTAGTTCTCTTCAATTCAAAGCTTAATATAATACAGAATTTACAATATAATTATTCATAGTACATATTTACAGGTGACCACATTAAAACAAACAAAAATATACTAGTACATGTGTACCTATATCTGTGTGTAATTATTAGCTTAAATTTTGCAAATCTAAAAATACACCCACAATGTACATGTGACTGTACATATATATGTAGAAAGGACAGCTATATTAAATTTCAAGATGTACATAGTACATATATTAAAAATTTTCAGGTACATATAGAAGAGCACAAGTTAAAGATTAATTTTATGATTTCTTTGCATTTCAGGGACATTATAGGGATAAAAGTTACAAAGCTCATTTGATCAAACATTATCTTTACAGCAGCTACAGCAGAAAGAAAGTTCTAATGTTGTGCACCCCTAGACACTACATTAATGCAAGCTTGGTCAGGTCGAGTTTAAAGTAGATTGGGAATGGACCTGCTCCAAAACATTCATAAAAAATTAATGTCAGATCAATTCAGTACTTTCATTATCCATGCAAGTCAACTTAGTCAACTCTCAAAAGGACCAAGAAAGTTGGGAATGGGTCTGTTCTACAAACTCGTAATTCATTCAAAAATGGGTCACATTCAGTATCTAAAACAAGTATTAAAAGCTTGTACTCTGCATCCCTAGACCCAGTTCATCTATGCAAGTTTACTCATGATAGGGCTTATTCCATCATGTACATATGTAGTTACTTGGGAATGTGCCTCTTCCAAAAAGTTTACCAGATCCCTCATCTAAAAAATGAAGGCCATTATAGCATCCAAAGCAAGTCTCTTAGTGTGCATCTTTAGATGCATCATGATCCATGCATGTTAGATACAGATAGGCTTAGCTACTTGGAAATGGATCTGCTCAAATAAAAAATTGAACCGGGAAATCAGTGCTAACACCAGGAGCATAAGCTCTTTCAGACTTTGTCAAGGTGAGCTAATTGTAAAGGTGAAAATGAAGAAAATCAAATCACTGCAAACTATATAAATGCACATATATGATTAGTCTGTTTCACAAAAATTTGAAAAAAAAGAAAAGAAATATAGAGAAAAAAATTAAATAATTATAACTGCATTAATTCTTCTCCACCGGTAAACAAGTTTTTAATTTGAGAGAAATCATAAATTAATAAACAAATGTTATATAAAACAAAAACATCGAGATGAAGGCTAAAGCTGTAATAATAAAACATTGAAAGCCGTCTTCTCAACAGGTAAATGTACAAAATTTTCATCACAATGTTCTATATACTGTTTGCTGTGCACAATGGTACTAGTATTTATATAAAGTTAAACTATTCTGTCAAGTACTACATAAAAATTTCATGTTGAAAAAATTTGGTTGAAATCTAAATTTAACTAGTGCTAATTGTAACGGGGACCGTTACAGATGTTCCCCAAACGCTCCCCAACTCCCTTTTGGTGCCATATTCCATGTAAGCTTCATTAAATAGGACAAAATTTATGCATTTGAGACTTTAATTATCAACGCCAAGTTCATTTAAATTTTAGCATTGCACGCGTGCGCATGTGAATGCATGTGCGTAATGACCATATCATCTTGTCTACATAATTTATAAATTTTAATATACTAAATATTAAAGTATTTAAACCAAAAGTATTAAAACATACGCTCATTCAAGTGTATTTTTGATTTAACTCATTTCACGTGCACGCACGTGCATACATGAGCATGGTGACCATATCTACTTGTAGAAGTCCATTACATCTATCTATGTTCTAAATCCCACCCCGTTTGGTTGAAAAGCAAGGGAGTTATAGCTGTTTAAAGTTTCAGCCAATCCGATTACAGCGCATGTACACCCACATGTATGCATGTGCATTGTGGCCATACCTTCTTGTAGAGGTTCATTAAATCTATGTATGTTCCAAATCCCATCCTCTTTTGTTGAAAACTAAGGGAGTTATAGCTATTTAAAGTTTAAGCCAATCAGATTGCAGCGCACGTGCATGCACGTGTTTTCATGATAATTGTTATATATCATGTTGTAGGATATCTTTATGCATGGCTATGTTCAAAATTCCATAAGATTTCTTTGAAAAACAAGAAAGATATAGAGACTTTAGTTTCAGCCAATCAGAGCGAAGCGCACGTGCATGCGCGTAAGATCTTGGTATTTTGGCCATGTCATACTGTCTATGCTACAAATATATCCTTATATTATGAATTTCAAAGCATTTCATTACAAATGTAAAAAGTTACGCCTATATCACTTAAACCGGTTATTTCACGTGTTGCACGCGCGTGCTCTTGCAAACACACATGCATGTACGTGCTTTTATGAAAATTCTTGTTAATCATGCTGTAGATCTTCATAATTTGTGACTAAGTTCAAAATTTCAAATGATTTTGACAAGAAACAAGAAAGATATTGATTTAGTTTCAGCCAATCAGAGCGAAGCGCACGTGCATGCGCGTGAGATCTTGCCATATTGACCGAGTCATCTTGTTTATACTACTAATATATCCTTACATTATGAGTTTCAAAACATTTCATCAAAAATAGAAAAGTTACAGCAGTATACATTATATTGGTCATTTCACGTGTTGCACGTGCGCGCTCTTGCAAGCACGTGCGCGCAAAATGACCTTCGTTTGGCAACTCTACATAACATGCCTACTGACCCTAAAAAGGTTTCACCTAAGTCGGATGTATAGTTTACAAGATCACTCGTGGACAAAATTTTCCCAGGAAGAAGAAAAATAATAATAATAATAATAATAACAACTAGATACTCTTGTTGCTACGGCAACAAATAAGGTCTTCCGTTCTTAAGACTTCTTTATTTATCTATAAGAAGGATATTTTTCTATTTAAAAAAATAAATAAAGGACAAAATGCAAAAAAAAAAGAAGAATCCTCGATCTAGGCTCGATCCCAAAACCAGAATGAAAGTCTGACACGCTAACCACTATCGAGTTCGACAACAAAAAAGGTTTTTTGTAAACTTATCATTTTAAGGTTCAAGGAAGTACTTTCGTAGTACTCATTCTATAAAATATATTTATGGGATAGTATGATACTCAATTAATAAAGTTTTTCTCTCATAACCGGAAGTTGCTGTTTTTGTTTCTTTTGGGACGGACATATATCGGAACAACAATTAAGATGCAATAGTGTGATGCCAAGAAGTATTCCTTAAAGAAAAGTTAAAATTCATGATTTCTTTGATCACTTCCTGTGACGACCGGAAGTGATGGCAGACAATCTTATCTTAATTGTTTTTGCCAACTCATCAAGATTAACCACTTTATTAAGTTTGGTGTCTTAATCTCTCAATGTTTACGAGATCTAGCTATGATAACTTCTCATTTTGAGGACAGGAAATCACGCGACCGGAAGTGAGTTTTGCAAAAATTTCTTGAGGTTAATGTTGACAGTTGCAGTCTGAATAGCATATCCAAAAATCATTACAAATACTTCATAAATAAATGATATTTATTGGAAAGAAAAACACTGAAATTATGTAGTTTCCCTCTTTTAACCGGAAGTTGTCTCTTTTTGTTTCCAGTGGTACTGAAATAATTGAAAACAACAAATAAGATGCTCTAATGTGAGGCTAAAACAGTTTCATAATAGAAAAGTTGAAAATTTCGATTTTTTGGATCACTTCCTGTGACGACCGGAAGTGACGGCAGACGATCTTATCACAACTAATTTTGCCTACTTATCAAGATCTATCACTCTAGATAGGTTTGGTGTCTTAATCTTTTACCGTTTACAAGATCTAGCTATGATAACTTCTTATTTTGAGGACCGGATATCACGCGACCGGAAATAAATTTTACAAAGATATTTGACGTTACTGTAGACATTTGCAGTCTGAATAATATATCCAAAAACCATTTCAAATACATTACGCATAAAAAATATTTATGGGAGAAAACAATACTGAAAATATGCAGTTTTTCTCTTATAACCGGAAGTTGTCGTTTTTGTTTCCGGTGAGACTTATATATTTCGAAACTACAAACAAGATGCTATAATGTGATGCAAAAAAGTTTAAAAAAATAAAAAGTTGAAATTTTCGATTTCTTTGATCACTTCCTGTGACGACCGGAAGTATCAAGATCTATTACTCATATAAGTTTGGTGTCGTAATCTTTTACCGTTTCTGAGATATGACTCGGACAAAACTTTTTTGAAAAAAGCGGAAATCGGACATAACTGACGACCGGAAATGAATTTTCAAAAACTAAAAACTGCATTTAAAAGATATTTTAACTCTCTATCATCTCTGAAAATTTCATAGTCATCTCTGAGAAATCGTCCAAAAAAGAAAAGGGGAAAAAAATAATAATAATAAAAAGAAACAGTAGAATCACTATAAGGTCTTCCGTCTGAAACGGAAGACCTTAATAAGAAACAGAGTAAAAACAATATGGTCCCCAACTTCGTTTGGGGAACATAATAATCTAAAAGGCTCTTTTTTTGTTAATGTTGTAAGAGTTGTTAACAGTATGTATAGCAATGATGTGTGCACTAACTGTAACGAGTGATTAATTGATAAATATACAAAAAAAATTTAAGTGTAATTCAATACATGGCATACACTGTCACTTAATTTACTTTAATGCCCCTTTTTTACTTGAAATTATGGCACAACTGCAATTCTTTATACATAAGATAAAACTGAAATATTGTAAACTTCATGTTTTAAAATTTTACATTAAAATCTTTAATTCACACAACTGGAAATGAGAAATATCAGTACATTGTATCAATTTCACTTTTTTTGCCCTAAAATTCAAAGAGAGGGCATATGAAATCCTAGCTTATTCATCAAAATGCTAAAACAACTGGAGCAAAATTGTTTTGAATGCATTTATACTTGGCCAATATACCTTAAGGGCAAAAACTTTTTTTTTCTTTTCACTCATTGCAATAAATTTTGTTCATTCTAACAAAAAAGCAATAAAATAATTGTAAATGAAGAATACATGTTTATACACAAATCTATACAGTATATACAAAATCTATGTACATATATTTATACACCATGGTGTTGATGAGAAGAAAATATTGAATGTTTCACAACTGAAATGAAAAGTCCCCTTGATGAGACTTGAATTCTTTGTGCATTTTATTTAAACCAGTCAATTCAACAAAGCAACTTTATGTAAAGGTTCAAATTAATTCAAATACGTCTCACCCATTTCATACTCCAAATAAAAGTTTAACAATTCGTTTATGTATAATACTTTGAAAATAATCTTTTAAAATGTTCTCTTCTTAATAAGTATCAAAGGACAGAAGGTCAACAAGTGTCCTCAGCTTTGAGCTACTTGATGGATATTTTCTAATAGGACAGCACCATGTACTACAGTGTACCTTAATGTAAGGTGAAAAATCCTCATAACTGGCATCACTTTAATCAACTGACTTTGAAGAACGAGGACTGACAACGTCATGGCTCTCCATAATTTCCTGAAACTGTCCTTTATTTCCTGGGCTTTTCCCAGAGTGAAAAGGCAAGTACAGGCAAGTTATATGGCCACACTGGTTTTTTGTAGTTTGGAGTGTACTCGTACTTTATTGTCACATCAAACCAACAGATGGAGACATCAAGCTGTTGCAACATTTTCTATTATACCATTCTCTAACATGGAGGGGCGAATGGATTCTTCAATCAGTTTTGTTATACTATCACGGTCATTCTGAAAAAAAAATTCAATAACAGAACGTCAAGACTAGTTTCCTTTGAAAACATTTTCATATACTCTGTACACATTTGGTGCATTGTAAAACACAAATCATATATTCCCCAAACAGTGCAGTAAAGATACACACACACCTGATTAATGAAGCCATAATGCACCAGCTCTTGAGCCAAGTTCTCTGGTGTGTCTTCATCATTGACCTCTGCTGTCAACTGCCTGTTCATTTTGTCGTCCATCTTCAGTTGTAGGGTGAGATTGTACACTCCTTGTTCGTCCGTTTTCTTCACCGAACAGGAGTACTGTATGACGAGGCGATTCTCCACGTCCACCGGTTCTGGGATTTCTGACTTTGAGGACTCCACCACCTCCGGAGTTTTGGCCCTTGGTTTAGGAGGGGGTGTGGGTACATTAAAGGCAGTCAGAGGGAAGATACCATTTCTGTGTGATAAAAATATGACATCTGTACATGTATTTTTCTTGGGGAAATCAAAAACATGCACATGTATATTAACATATCACTGATGCAAAGAGCCAGATCATGTCTTGACAGGTGTGGACCATCTGGGCAGAGGAGAAGATCTATGAGATCCTCACATTTTTCAGATAAAGATAATGTTATGATGATAAATTTATCATAATCCCCATTATTTTTACTAAATAAATATAAATTTTTCAGGATCAATACATGCAATATAAAGTTTATCTGTTAAGCAAACCAAATTTTCAAGGGATTCTTTTTTTATACACATGAAAAATTTTAAATGGATTCAGAAAACCACTTCCAATAGGTCAATGCACACCACTGAGCAAGTCCCACATAAAACATTTGGGTGTATTATAAATTAATATATAAAATATGCAGATTAAGGATTGTAAATATGTGTAGAATCTTTTAACAGTCGATGTACACTAACCTGACATCTTCTAATAATTTCTCCCGCTCCATAGGAGGACACTTGGACACTCTGTGGAGAAAATCAAATACATTCAAAACACAATAAACAAATGATGATGGAATGTGTCCATCATAAAATCTCTTATAGCTGTAATTTTAAAATTTTGCAACAAATGCAGTACCGAAAGAAGTAATTAAAGATGGGTATCTAAGGCATTACAAACAGATGTACACTGTACAACTAGAGAGATGGACAGACAGACACCCCCATCACTTTACATCCCCCTTTTCAAGCGAGGGGGTGGGGGATAATAAAATTACAATTTTTTATATGTTCAGTAAAGCCACTCTTGAGTACAAATAATTTTTTGATAAATTGTTTTAATTTGATTTCTTGCTGTGAATTCTGTAATACAGGATTATCTATGCATCTACTGGTAATCAAATCTATCCAAACATGTAGATAATTATACAGGTATTAATATTTTCCTGTTTACCTCCACACCACCCCTTCCCTGCCATCAGGGTGTGTAATCTCTGCGATCACTTGATTTGGTTCCAACTTGTATTTGTTGGCTTGGTCTGTTAAATTTTCAGGTAAAATTGCTGGAAAGAGAAAGTAAGAGAAGCTTCAATTTCATTAGATATTAGCATTTTGGACTATGTACAGGTATCATGTTAAAAAAAAAAGTCCTATTAACAAATGCAAGAAAACTAGAAATGCAATCCTAATACATATACTAAACACAACTTGAACAAAATACCTTGAAATAAATGACTTTTTACAGTGAAAGACTATATACAAAAAAATTAAACTGATCTTCAACTTAAATAAAGTGCCACGCCACAGCATGATACGCCCGTCAAAATATTACACAAGTAGAACTGTCCAAACGGGACAAAATACCCCCCGCTGGGTTATTCAGAAGTAGGTTTTTCCATAATAAAGATATGTATCAAACACGAATTATGAAATTTTTCTTCCAGGGACCTTGAACTTCCCCAAATGACCTTGGGTCAAGGTCATGACACACCCTTGGGTCAAGGTCACGACACACCCTTGGGTCATGGGCAATCTTTGTGTGAAATGAGAACCTACCAAGTTTATCCATAAGAAAGATATGGACCGGATACGAATTATGAAATTTTTCTACCAGTGACCTTGAACTTCCCCAAATGACCTTGGGTCAAGGTCATGACACACCCTTCGGTCATGGGCAATCTTAGTGTGAAATGAAAACCTACCAAGTTTATCCATAAGAAAGATATGGACCGGACACGAATTATGAAATTTTTCTTCCAGTGACCTTGAACTTCCCCAAATGACCTTGGGTCAAGGTCATGACACACCCTTCGGTCATGGGCAATCTTTGTGTGAAATGAGAACCTACCAAGTTTATCCATAAGAAAGATATGGACCGGACACAAATTATGAAATTTTTCTTCCAGTGACCTTGAACTTCCTCAAATGACCTTGGGCCAAGGTCATGACACACCCTTGGGTCATGGGCAATCTTTGTGTGAAATGAGAACCTACCAAGTTTATCCATAAGAAAGATATGGACCGGACACGAATTATGAAATTTTTCTTCCAGTGACCTTGAACTTCCTCAAATGACCTTGGGTCAAGGTCATGACACACCCTTAGGTCATGAGCAATCTTACTGTGGAGTAGTAGATTCTAATGTCCCTCTGTAAGAAAGATATGGACCGGACACGATTGCACAGACAGACGGACAGACAGACAGACGGACAGACAGACAGACGGACAAGGTGATTCCTATATACCCCCCCAAACTTTGTTTGCGGGGGGTATAATTATCTTTAACAGTTTAGACTGCAAGAAAATCACTTCAACCTTGATTGTAAGATTTCCATGATTTTTCCATTTTTAAAAAAAATATTTCTTTATCCATCCCCTGTGCTGTAGGCATAATTATAACAAATATTACATAACTGACAGATTTCTATACTGTTTGTGTTAAACTTTGTCAAATGCCGGCCATCATAATAAACAATATCAAATTAGTCTTAACAACTTAATCTATGCCAAATTAATTTTGAAAAGAAAGGCTGGCCATCAAATGACATTTGCTATGACCAGCAGTTCTTCTGTCTAATCCCCAAAGACAGATAAGGCAGCGCTTGATCAGATAGCCTTCCTACATTGAACTCATTAATTAATCTTTGACTGGATGCTTGTCTACTCATTACTCCCTAAATATTAATGGATCTGCACTTTTTATCCTAAAACACTTTTAAAACATATAAAATACTCCATGATTTCTTTTTAGATTTAATGCCAGACAGGTTTTATATTTAATTCATATGGTCAAGTAGGCATGCTGATTCAACCCCACCCCATAAAATTAGTTTTTAATAAATTAATATTATATAATATCAGATTATTAGTTTATTATGCAATATCAAATAAGTTTTAATTACTTTTTATCAAATTCATTTTAAAACTTAGATAGCTAGCCACCAAGAGCTATTTTTAATCTAACAGCTAGGCTGGCTGTCCATTTGCCCAATACCCAAGGGATAACACCAAACCTCCTCACACTAAACTCATTAATTTCTCTCTAATTTGACATGCAACTTTCTGCTATTAAAATTCTTCCTGACCAGTGCTTGATAATTATGCCCATGGGACAAACTGAATTCCTCTCATTAACACTGAAATTTGTTTAAAATTGCTGTAAAGTATATGATGAAAAAATAAGTTTTTACTTGATTTAATACTTTTTAATAAGGATACAACTCTATTTTTTACATTTTTAGGATTACGAAATTTAAAATTTAAAAAACTTAAATTTTTAAAAAATTTCACTAATATTAAAGGTCACAGTGACCTTGAAATAGGTCGCGACACACCTTCTACTTAAGATGTATACTTTTGCCAAGTTTGATAGCTCTAGGTCTAATAGTTTTCTAGTTATGAGCAGGACAGGATTTTTCCATATTTGGCCATAGCATCTTTATTAAAGGTCAGAGCGACCTACTTTTGGTGCGCGACACACCGTCTACCCAAGAAGTATCAGTTGACAAAGTTTGATAATCCTAGGCCTAATAGTATTGAAGTTATGAGCCGGACACGAATGGACAGACGGACAGACGGACGGACGGACGGACATGAAGCCTATAACATAATACGTCCCGTCTTAAGACGGGCGTATAAAAAACCCAATCCATCTCAGATTACAGCTAAAAGTGTCCTTTTATACAGTGATTCTCCCAAAATCTTTAAAAAGTATGCAATGGACATAGAAAGGTACTTACATCAATTTTTTTTGAGATATGTGCAATTCACAATAACTTGATATTATGTAATTACTTTTCTACAAAGTTCTAAATACTTACATGAATGTACAATGGCATGTGCAGCTAAAAGAAGCAGTGAATGAACTTCAAATAGAATTTCATGGAATAGAAGCTCCCTGGCCTGGGGCCGTTTCTTAGGGTCCTTCTGTATACACTTGGATATGAAATCCTAAATGAAAACAGGGGTTTTCTTAGTTGTCTTATAGAATTGATTGTTCTGGGGCATCTTTTATTCATGTATCATGATGTATGTCTCAAAAAAAAAAAACAAATATTTAGAAAAAGTACAACAAAGTACCTTAAAATAGTGTATTCTCCGCCATTCTTTACATACTCAGAGGAGTGAGAGTTTACTTTCTCTGGTTTAGCTAGTAATATTAATACCTTTTGTAGGGGATTTTCCAGCGAGGCTAGTGTTTTTTCTATGGCCTCTTCTGTGACATGATTGGTACCACCTTCTCCTCCATTGCCTTGGAAACCTAGTGCTGCAATCTAGGAGTGACCTTGCAGTGTTAATTACAGATCAATTCAAGAAAAACAAATAATTATTCAGTAAAGATCAAATACAGAAATTGGGACAACTAATGAAAAAAGAAAATTACCTCCAGAGCACACATTCCAAATGAGTAGATATCTATGGCAGTAGTGCATCTAGATGGATCTGAAGGAGAAAATATATAAATTAGCTTCTACTGCATTTATATTAATAATTTTGTATACCCCGGTAGTAAAATTTTTTTTCACAAAACATTTCGAAAAGCAAGATTTAAACTCTTTAGTACATACAATGCCCTTGGCAAGGTTAAAACCTTGTGAGGCGAAATGACAATGAGCCCCTTAATACAGGGGTTGCAAAGACAGTGTATATGAATTTATTTTTCAATATTCATTAACTATTCCAAATAACTCAGTTACTTACCCTCATATTCAGGAGCCACACAGTGCATGTTTTTGATGTCTTTTCTGTAGGTTTTCACAATGTGCATGGCATCAGGGGCCACTGAAATTGACAGGTTAAAATTTAACATTAACCTTTAGTGCCACACAAAAAAAAAAAAATCTTTTTCATGAACTGGTCAATTTAACTTTGAATAATCAAGCATTCTAAGGGTATTGCATAAGTAATACCACAGGGAAGTGAAATCTGGTTCCCCTTAAAAATTAAAGCTTGGAACATGTGCATGATTTAAACAAGGAATGTTTATCATTTACTTTCTATTCTAGAATGGAAATGTTATTGACTATACCATAATCCTTAGGAGGTCCAAGTTCACCTACATGTATAAGTATTAAAGAGAAAGATCAATTTCAAACAGTCTTTCAGCTAGTCATAAATGAAGATATTTAGGCCAGACAAAAATGTGCCTTGTCAACCTCATTTGAAAACAGGAAAAAGAAAAAGCAATTACTTACCGGAACCTATTTTGATGAGCCCATTGTGTTGAATAAATATCGTATCACAGGTCAAATTTCCATGTATAATCTCACAGGAATGTAGGTAACTGTAATAAAATTGATATACTAATTCTTATAAAACTTTCAGTTTTGAAAATAGGCTTCAAACAATGGTGAAATTGTATAACAAAAAAAAAAATGTTTTGGCAGTGTGCATCCATAGTATGCAAGTATGGTGTGGTACATCTTCACAAGCCAAGGGTTTCTGATATGCTATTCATGCGGAGAGTAGCGTTTCAGAAACCCTTGTCTAGCGAAGATGGGTGTGGTAAGTTTTTGAATAGCTTGAGAAAAGACATACTCTAACAAATCTTTTTCTGTTCAATATGAAATATGATTGTAAGATTCATCATCTAAAACAAGTCTCATAGTGCACATTCCTAGTTGCAGTCATCCAAGTTTGGACCAGGTACCGCTTTTACAAAAATTAAAGTTGGTCCAAAAACTTCAACCGGTTCACCCATCCAGAAAATATAAGTCAGATCCAGGATATGAAGCAAGTCTGGCAGCTTGCCTTTTTCATCCATGGAGGTTTGGCCCTGGTAGGGACTTTCAGGTACTTGTTAATAAACCTGCTTCAATCTCCCCCCCCCAAAAAAAAACACCACCAAAATTTCCTTGAGTTGGGTTTACAACCCCCCCCCAACTTCCTTGAGTTGGGTTTAAAAGGGGGGTAATTTTGAATGCAGTTCAAGCAAGATATTGTCCCATGCATGATTAAATCTTTTTTAGGGATAGGGGTCATAAAAAACAGTCTACCGTATATACTCGCCTATTAGTCGGTCCGCCTATAAGTCGGACAACGAGTTTTGGACCAGAGATTAACTCCCAAAAAACCGACTTATAGGCAAGTATATACGGTAATCATCCATTACATATCATTTTTTAAAAGGAAAATTTTGAAAATATATATATATTTTTTCATTTTGTTTCATTTAATGAGCAGATTACCTGAGAGCAGACAAGATCTGTGTACACCACCTCTTCCATGCCTGACAAAAAATAAATTAAACATAAAAATATTACCTCCAAACTGTTCAAATGTCTTTCTTATTATTTTTGATGTCAATGTAAAATTATCATCATGAAATAAAATCTCTCCTAATTTGGGATCAACTTTAAACAAGCATATAGCTGATGATTGCATTGAATTCTTGCTACATAGTAAACAGGATTAAATTATCAATGTTTGTTCTTAATTTGACTGACCTTGAGCTGGAATGTTTTGTTGTTCTTCTTTGTCCTCTTTAAGAACTGTTTCAGGGAGCCAGAGGACATGTATTCTGTGATGAATATAACCTGAACAAGAATAAAGAAAATATTAGCATCAGAAAAAACTTGAGGTTATTGTGAACACTGAGCTCAAAAAATAATACTCTACTTGCATATGTGTATATAATGGCAAAATGCATTGTTTGCAGTATGTGAATGTGATTCTGTGAAAGTTCAATATAATAGATAGAATAATTTGCTGTGTATCAAAATTTAATACATTCTTAATTTCTGGTATGATAAAAGCAACAAATTTTAGGACAGAATTTTGATATTTTCTCCAAAAAAAAAAAAGAAGACAAAATGGAAAATGAAAGAAATGGAGAATGATACATTTACATGGTCTCGAAATCTGAATCAAGATAGAGCCACTTTGACACTTACCCTTGGTCGTCCATCTTTGGTATCTGTCCAGTACTTATGGAATTTGACAATATTTGGGTGATCTAGTTGTATCAGACTGTTAAAGACTTGTCGGATCTTTTCCTGCAAAAGATTTCAATTTGACATATATAGAAACATACCTAATAAGGATACATATTTATATACTATTAAAAATCCTTATCTAAAATATACTGCATTTTCTTAAACTATAGACATTCAATACCAATGCTGTTTATGCCAATAGATAATTCATAAACATTTGTGTCATGAAATTAGTTTAGTGTATATAAATAAGTTCTAAATTCTAATTCAACTATTTAACTTCACTGCAAACCAACTTTCATCTTGAACTGCTCAATTATCTTTAGTTTTTTCCTTGTAAAAGCTATAATACAAGATATGCATGCATCTCTGCACTGATTTGCAAGGGGTTCTCGAAATGTTCATGGACTGAAGCAACATGTACTTTGCTGGCAGCTGCTGTGTTTTCAAAATTTATAAGGAGGAATAAAACGACAAAAGCTTACAAGTGTTGAAATTTTTAGCTTTATACATTGGTTATCTGCCAATTTATCATTTTTCAAAAAAAACATTAGACATCCCTGCATGGTCTGTTTTGACATTGTCAGACTCAGTCTACTTCTTCGGCTTCATCTGTTCATTACATACTTCTTGATGTGACACTGTACATAATTATTTCATTCTTTTTATTTGACTTCAAAAATTTAATGAACTGCTGACAATATGGTCATTAAGTATCAATTTAAGAGGTAAAGATGCTATGTTTTTATGGCCTCAGTGCATAAACTTTTAAAAACCCCTTGTCTGTGTTCTGCAATTTAAAGATTTCATTCAAAATCAATTGATTTCCAGTAAGAAGAAAATCTATCTCTCTAAGCATTCAAAAACTTTTTAAATATTGTGCATGTATATACACCAAACATGACATACTTAGTATATTTTATCATGCAAAATCCTACCCCATTCTGATTTACCAATACAGTTATATTGCATAGCCATGATGTACAGTGTGCAATATACAAAGCAGACACATAATTATTTCGACATGTGAGAACACATATTTTGCTAACTTTCAAATTTCAGTAGAGCTTCTGTTTTCACTTGTAATATTGTACAAATGCACATGTACATTCCTTTTGCAAATTATACCAATGTACCGATGTATATATATACTCATGTAATGTTAGTATGAGGCCTGATAGCACATCAGGACTCACTGATTTGTACAAGTGAGTGCTAGTTACTCTGTAAAGCTAAGTCCACTGTAATACACTGTATTTCCAAACACTTTCTGCACTGGGAACAGTTGTATCTACAGACCATTCCACCGCATCCCTGAGAGACAACTGACAAAAGCATATGGTACATGTATCTTGAATTGTACAGAATTTGTACTTTAAATGTGATTTTAGAATTCATCAGAATGAAATTTGACATCCTTTTGTTTAAAAATAAGGTTGTATGAAAAATAATTCTGAAATTGCAAAATTCTATCAAGCAGTTCACTCTTGAAATAACAGGAATAAGTGAATGCTACTAAAACAATCTTGAAATGCCAAAAATGATGATTAAATATAATCATATTTTTTCCAATAAAGAATAAAATTTGTGAATTGTATTTTGGGATATCAAATTTGTGCATCACAAAATGAAAGGTTATTTTTTTCTGAAAAATAAACATTTTTTCTATGAACTTTCTTTAATTCATAATTTGAGCATTCATTTGTGAAGATTTTTGCCATATATTCCTGCCAACAACCTTTTTGCTAATCTAAATTCAATCTAAGTTCACTACATTGCCCTACCAACATAGCTGCCAAAGTGAATAACTAACAGAAAATATGTCACACAAGAAAACTACCTATTAATGAATTCTTATTTCATCTAATGCTAGGTAACTATCTAAAATTAAAATTGAATGTGTAAGTAAATCTAAATTAGATCAATATTTCTTTCTGAAAAAGCAATACACTATACAAATATTTCAGCATTCACTAATTTAGTTCCTTTTGTACTGTTGTCAAACCTAATCATAAATCTAACTTAAAAGTCAACTCTTCATACAAAAATGAAACCATAGAAAAAGAAAATAATACTGTTGTTGATTTATACTTAATTTTTTTCAATTACAAGTCATGTATTTATACAACCATGCCTGCTTGTCAATGAACAGGACAATGAACAGTTAGATGCTGCATAGGAGTAATGCAAAAGCTTGGTGTGGACAAGCCGAGAAAACATACGTTCAACAGGTAATCGTTCTGAATGGAGGATTTTCGCCTGGGTTTGCTGGCTTCTGAAGTCTGAAAATCGTGCATGCAGTCGAGAAATGTAGAGGAAAAAAAGTGAGAAAGCAAAAGTTCAGAGTCAAATAAAAAACAAAACACTATGCATGGCAAAAGAAATGCAGAAATAGAGAACAAGCAATTTTATCAATGATGATTTAAATAATATTACATGTTCTATTCTAAAAAATAAATATGATGATGGTACAGGTTAAAAGTCAAGTACTTGAAACATTGTGCTATAACATTGTAAGAGTTGAAGAAAGTTATAACCAACTAATAAATATACCTCACTGCAAACCAACTTTTAAATAAAATTATTTTCTGTTGCACTATAATAAAATTTATCTCTATTGACATTGACTCCTGTGCTTGATAGTTTACTTTTTATACAGCTGGTTTACAGC
This sequence comes from Saccostrea cuccullata, assembly GCF_032062105.1. Lineage (NCBI taxonomy): Eukaryota > Metazoa > Mollusca > Bivalvia > Ostreida > Ostreidae > Saccostrea > Saccostrea cuccullata. The sequence continues at coordinate 16,987 of NW_026919105.1, read as the reverse complement.
AAGGAGAACTGCTATCCTTTTTAAAACATTCAAAACAATTTGTAAAACATTAACGTTATATATACATACACCAGGACTGTCCAACCCTGATTTATTTCTATCATGCAAAATCATATTCCATTCTGATTACCAGTTAAATTTAAGTGCACAACCACAGGATGTGAAAGGGAGACACACAGATTTATTTCTATATTGCATTAGAACATGTGTACATGTACCGCTAACTTTTCCTAAACCAATCCAGTTTCTTTTCTCACAATTACTAATATACAAACCTATACATGTACTGATATGTTACAATAAGGGCTGATAGCACTCTAGAAGGGGCTCTCACAGACTTGTACATGTGAGAAGGTACTAGTAACTAGTGGTGATAAAAATGACCAAAAGCTACTGCTACATTGTATTGATTGTCAAAATTAATTGGCAGCTTACATTATTTAACTGAATTAAATTTCTTTTACTAATAGTCATGGACATCACTCAATTTTTTAAAGTTTAGTAGACTATCCTTAATTCCTAAACAGCACAACTTCATGCTGTTAACTGCAATAATATATGCTTTTAATATTTCTCAACACTGTCCAAATTAGGAACAAACAACCCCCATGCCTTCTATCTATATGTAACATGCCACCACATTCCTAATTGACAAAAGCACGTTGAAAATTTGAAATTTAATAATTAAATCATTTACATGTTTTAGCTATTGGAATAAAAATTCTTTCTCTCTTAAAATAAAGCTTTGTGAAAACTAGTTCTGAAAAGATAAAATCCTAACAAGCAGTTGTTAATTTAGCATATATTTTACTTGTACAATACATCTACAGCGATTTTAAAACGAAAAGGGGGAAAATTCTAATTACAATAAAATATTAATGATAAATTTATATGCAGTTTCTAAAAACATTCTACATGTATTTTAAATTTTGTCATGACTGCTTGTAAAGAGACAAAAATGCTGCACAGAAATTAAATGCAAAAGCTTGGCAAAGACAAGTTGAGAAAACATACGTTGAACATGTAATCATTCGGAATGGAGGATTTTCGCCGGGGAATGCCGGTGTCTGAAGTCTGAAAATTGAGCATGCAGTATAGAAATAACAAAAGAAGAGAAAACAGTAAGAAAGCAAAGGTTAAAAATTAAATAATGCCCATGGCCACAATGCTCACCTGGTCACACTGCTGTTTCAAAGCATTTCCCCTCTCTATAAACTAACGGCTACCAAAGGATGTTAACATTTTAACGTGGATATTAATGACCTTGCTGTTTCTCTTTATCAGATTTTTTTATATATGTTTCCAGGCAAGTATCTGAACCCTTATTGTAGCCCAACCTAAATTGAACAATATAAATCTGTGCCACAGAAAGATGTACTTTGACTTATCATGACTTTGTACACTTTTTTTTTAAATCAAAAAAATGTTTATCCCCCATTTTGATCTCACATAATCACTGGTGCCCTAATTTAAAACTTGCATGAACAACCGTCAGGATTTTTTTTTCACTTAGTCTTCTCTGGCTCATTGGTTCTCAAGAAGAAGATTTTTAAAGACATCTGCCTTTTTGTCTTCCTTTCCAGAGAATGTGGCCTTGATTTGAACAGACTTTAATCCCCTTTACATGAAGACACTTCCTGGTGAGTTTAGTTAAAATTAGACCAGTACTGGTACAAGTGTTTCTGGAGAAGAAGAAGATGAAAATGTGAAATATGAATTGTAATAGATGAACAGACAGATTATCTGTGATCAGAAAAGCTCACATGAACCACTGGTTCAGATGAGCTAAAATTTCAAAGATATTCGCAAGAAAACAATTTTTAACTGATATTTAGTAAAGACAATTTTTTTTAAATAAATGTATCAAGAAAGGGGAAAAAAATAATCTTTTTTTTGCAAAATTTAGAACAAAGAGCAGGTTGATACTTCAGAATTACAGTAGTAAGGCAAAAGCTTGGTGTAGATAAGCTGGGAAAAACCTACGTTTGACCTGTATTCGTTCTGAACGGAGGATTTTCGTCGAGGGCGGGTGTTGTCATATAAAGTCTGAAAATTGTGCATGCAGGAGAGAAATTATAAATGACGAGTCAAAGTGATCAAGCAAAGTTCAGTGCCAAGTTTATTTTGTTTGACACTGCAAGAAAAATGCAGAAATAGAGATCAAGCAATGCAATCAGTGATTTTCAATTTCAATAAATAATACACAGTTCAAATACAATTTCATCTATAAATTAAAGAGTTTCTACTTGCAATATTAAACTATGATAATCATAAATATAAGAGTGAATAATGTTAAAAAGTTGTAAAATCAATTATCAAATTTTACTGCAAACCAACTTTTAAGTTTCATTTTTTTTTTTTTTAAATACATCTGAAATGCTGTCTGAGGACTATATTCTGTGTTCTAGAAACTTAAAATTTGAAAGTAAAATCAACTGGTTTACAGTAGAAAGAAAACATCTTTTTAAGCATTTTAAAAAAAATTACATGTATATACACCAAAATGACCAACCCTGACACATTCCATCATGCATATTTGTATCCCATACTGATTTACATCATACCAGTACAGTTAAGTGCACAGTCATGTGGAGTAAAGGGTGGAGATATAGAGACATGGTTATTTCCATATAATACAAGAACATGTACTGTGCTAACAGTTACTTTCCCAGACCCCGCTACTGCTCCTATTCTCACCTGTTTTATACAAATGCACATGTAGTGATGTACATTCTCAATAGAAAATATACCAATGTACCAAACCTATATATATAAACTATAATATGTACTATAATGTTAGAATGAGGCCTGATAGCACACCAAAAAGGACTCAGACTTAAACAAGTGAGTACTAGTAACTCTATAAAGCTACTTTGGCTTATTTTCCCCAACACTGTCCACATTGGGGAGGACCATTCCACCACATTTCTAACAGACAACTGACAAAAGCATAATGACACATACCTAGAATGTAAATAATTTTGTACTGTATTTTAATGATTTACTAGAAGATAATAATTCCTTTTGTCTTAGAATGTAATGGATCCTACTTCCAAAAATATGAAATAATTAAAACACTAAATATTTCAAAATGATAGGAATAGGTGTCAGAATGTAATAGGTAAAAAAAAATATCTTATTTTAAAAAAATAATGCAATGAAATGTTACTAATAAATTTATATACATTCTTATTATTTTTCATCATTTCATCAAAATCACTGTATAGTCTTTTCTGGTAAATCTCCTGTATAATAAAGCTCCTGAAGTTTTTGGAAGCCCAATGCATTATTTCTTATGTGTAAAATTTTGTGAATTGTGTTTCAGGATATTATTTTTGTGCAATACATGAAAAAGTGAGACGATTTAGTGATTCAGTTTATGTGACAAGTGTTGCTAATGATTTCTTAGCTTGCTATATTACACTTGGAAATGGGAATGGCAAGATATTATAAGAAACCTGTGACTCCTGCAGGGTTATAAATGCCAATACTTTTAATAATTTCCTTAGAGTTGTCAATTAAGAAGACAAAAACACCCCCACCCACCCTCTGTGAAATATGAATAGCCTTAGAAAGACAGCCAGATATGAACGCCTAGCATGTAATTAGCATTGTTATTATTAATCAAGTCATTTTTCATCTATGATAAGTAACTAAGTATCTAAACCAAATTTAAATGTGTAAGTAAGTGTACATTAGAATAAAAGTTTTAAAAATCAATCTTTTTTTTTTCTCCTCATTCTTTACAGCATTCACTACTTTGGATTGGGTTATTTTTATAGAATCTTTTTCAATAATTCTAAATCTACTTAATTTTGTCATCTCTTCAAAACAAAATTTTAAATTAAAAAGAAATACTTCAGTTCACTCTCTTTTTTTTTTTAAATGTATTGTTTCAATATAGATATATGTCAAGACTGCTTGTAAAATTTAGACAAAAAACAGTTAAATGATGCACAGTAGTAATGCAAAAGCTTGGTGTGGACAAGCTGAGAAAACATACGTTCAACAGGTAATCGTTCTGAATGACGGATTTGCGTCGCTGGCGGCCCGTGTCTGAAGTCTGAAAATTGTGCATGCAGTAGAGAAATAACCAATGAAGAAAAGTCAATCATGAGAAAAGAAAAGTTCAAAGTTCAGTATCATTTATCTTTAAAACTAAAATGTTTGGCATAGCAAGAAAAATGCAGGAATAAAGAGCAAGCAATGTTATAAGTGAGGTCTTAGTTCTCAAAGTACAAAAAGTCTGTAATATATGTTTTAAATACAGTGTGAGAAATTAAATGAGAATCTACATGAAATACTTCACTATGATTATTAGAGTACATTGTGATAATACCATTAATTCATATCATTATGCACTTAACTTAGTAGTACATCTAAACAATTTTAGGACCAATACGAGTTATTTTTATGATTTTTTGATAATACCATTAATTCATATCATTATGCACTTAACTTAGTAGTACATCTAAACAATTTTAGGACCAATACGAGTTATTTTTATGATTTTCTTTAAAAACTAATGTATACAGTTATACTGTACATGTATTGGGGTAATTAAACTTTACAATATGATAAATGGTAACAATTTTAATATTCTTTTGTCACAATCTACTGCCATGTTTAACTAACCTAATATATTCTAAATATGCAAATCAAGATGTCTTTGAGATTTACTGTTTGCCGTGGTAGTAACTATCAATAAACCCTGACTTCAAAAAAGATTAATCATGCAAAGATAAAAATGTTCAATAATTAACAAAAAAAATATCAATATTTTTACATGATTGTATTTTTCATGTCTATTTAATATGTCTGAATAAAAGAATATGGACAAACAATTAATTTAAGATTATTGTTATAAATTTAGTTTATATTGACCAGAAAATAAATCTTAACATGGTACACATTTTTTAAAATTCTAAATTATTCATCCTTTCAATTATCAGTGTGTTGCATAGTACTGGTATTTTGATTTAATCACCAAAATAAATAATCATGATAATAATGGTTTAAATTATTTGGGAACAGAATGAGTTAAATCTATGATTATGATAACTGTGCATAATTGAAAGGTTGACACTCGCCAAATTCAGAAATTATGTGAATGATACGGTACTGACCACAGCTTGAAATAATTTTAAAAATCTCAGAATATGTTTACAAGCTAAAAAAGATATAATTTTTTTCTCTCTCTCTCTCCAAATGATCATCATCTAAAAGGAAGTTACCTGTTGTTCTTTCAAGTTTCTATTTCCTGAAAACTGCACTTCATTCCAGACAACCTCCACCCCTTCTTCAGTGTCCATGGCCAGGAACGCATTATCAATACCAGGCACATCTCGCTGCTCTACCTACAAAATATGACGTAATAATAATAAACAAGCGTTGAGTAGAGCAGACAACATTACAAAGCCTGCACACCTTTTCCTTTTTTTTTTTAAAAAACATATATAAAAAGGTACATACATATTCATAGTGAGCCCAGCAAGCGGCTAAAAGCACAGCTCATCACTGTCAGCTCTTAAAGCAATGCCTGGGCGAAGTAAAAAATTGGACTTTGCATATTGTTCAAAATAATTTTTTTTACTGTTTTACCTGTAGTGTCGGAATGCTTTACAAATTGCATCTTGCTGCAATCTACGTTCTCCTGGTAGCAACAAATTAAAGTTTTTTAAAAAAATAAAATCACATTGATTTGGTGGATATTGCAGAAAAACAAAAGATTAAATGTTCTTCATGAAAATAAGAATAGTTCATGCCTTGGTTTGTTAATGTGACACAAGTATTGCAAAATGTATCGCATCGTAGAAGGTAATCCAAGATTCCTCTGACTCTAGCCCCTGCTTTTATATTGTGACTTGTGCAGGGGAGAATCAGAGTGTTTACTGATTTCTCACGTCTCGGGAAAAAAAGGAAAAGGTAGGAGAGTTGCAACACCAGTTGGTGTCTACTTTTCAATATGGCCTTTTTCTCCCCTGTACAAGTCAATATAAAAGCACAGGGTTAGAGTCAAAGGAATCTCAAATTACCTGTCATGTGCAGTTTGAAGAGAAAACTGAACAGGTATCTCAGCTCACCCTAACAGTTGCACTGACAACATATTAAACCAAGACTCAAAATGGCCAAATACCTGAGATTGAGAGCATAGCAAGGTTGTTCTGATAGACATGCTTTTAAAAAGAACAAAGATATACTGATATATCTTTTTTTTCTCTGCTTTAACAGTTAAACAATTAGATAATGCAATGCTTGAAGGACAATAATGAATATACACAACCTCATTTTCTCCGACTCAGATCTTGCCCAAAGATATCTATAAGTATAATCCGAGATTCCTCTGACTCTTACCCCTGCTTTTATATTGTGACTTGTGCAGGGGAGAGTCAGAGTGTTATTGAAAACTGGGAATTCGAAACCACCTGGTATCGCTACTCTGCCTACCTTTTACAACTTTATTTCGCGGAGCTAACTCCCGAGACGCGAGAAATCAGTAAAATAATTATTTTCCTACTTGTTAATTGTCATTAAAAGGATGCTTCCACCGTTTAAACAGCCCTATCACCGACAAATGAAGCATCACTTGAACTAGGTCGCCTCCTCGCCATTCGACTGTTTTGCGCATGACGTCAGCACACAAATACACAAAATTCCAGTCAGTTTGAAAGTAAACACGTGCTCAAACCACGTGTGGGGCTTTCGGAAAAATATGAAAGTGTTGTGAAAATACATATAAAATAACATAATGATGTTTTATTTATTGATTGATAAGGAAAGCAACTGTCAAAAACGACTTTTATCCTAATATGAGGTTTAAAACACCAAACATGATATTTTCACGTGATAGTTTGTTTGTGTATTTGTGTGTGACGTCATGCGCAAAGAAGTCGAATGTCGATCAAATGCTTCATTTTTCGTGCAGTTTTAAGGCGAGAAATACTGAACAGCGTATCTCACGCTCACCCTAACAGTGTGAACACTGACAACATATTTTCTCTGTGCAACATTCCAAGAATTCCTGCAACCCAATGTCCTTTGCCAAATATTGCCGAATAAATAAATAAATAATAACGTAATGCATATATCAGGCTTTCAGTTTGTAGAAATCTTTCAGACAAGAAATAACTCTGCAATGTTTTTCAACAAAAATTGCACTAGTTCATAGTTTCAGATATACTGATATATCGTACGACGTCACAGCTAGTTTTCTCTGCGGCTTTAACAGTTAAACAATTAACGGTCACACCGTAAAACATATTATTTATGACGATTAACAAGTAGGTGAAGGGTGCGTCGATTTACCCAAAAGGACCCAAAAGGAACCCAAAAGGACCCAAAAGGACATAAAAGGACCCAGAAGGAACCCAAAAGGAAATCAAAAGGACTAAAATTAATATATTATAATACATTGAAAATTAATAATTTGAAGTAAATTATTAATATTGTATTATAAATCTACCTAAAAGTTGGCAAAAACATACATTTATATTGTTGCAACTTTTCTTAAAGAAATAACATACGACTTTTATAACACATCAAACACTAAATCTGGTCAGATATGCTTTGATTTCTTTTAGCTGAAATTAACAAAGTACACTGTATTATTCTATTTCTCCTTTGTTTTACCATATCTTACTATATGATATTTGATAAATAAATAAATAAGTTTATTTAATGACATGTTCTAGGCATATGGTATCGGGGATGGGTGGGGGTCGGGGATGGGGGGGGGACCTCCCACCTCAAACCAAACACGCACTTTACCCTCAAAAAACTAGTTTTAGTTTTAATAAAATATGAAAGTATTCATTATATATCCATTTATTCTCTTTATTTCAAGTCCTTTTGGGTCGTTCTTAATTTCCTTTTGGGTCCTTTTGGGTTCCTTTTGGGTCCTTTTGGGTTCTTTTGGGTCCTTTTGGGTAAATCGACGCACCGGTAGGTGAATAATTGTTTTACTGATTGCTCGCGTCTCGGGAGTTAGCTCCGCGAAATAAAGTAAAATAATTATTTTCCTGGTTGTTAATTGTCATTAAAAGGATGCTTCCACCGTTCAACAGCCCTATCACCGACAAATGAAGCATCACTTGAACTCTCCCGCAAGGACTTTCCTCTAAAACTTCACTCTCGTCTTCAGATTCGCTGTCAGCTTTACTTTTACTGCCTTTTGCGCCATTACTATAAGCACACAAAAATACACAAAATTCCAGTCAGTTTGAAAGTAAACACGTGCTCAAACCATGTGTGGGGCTTTCGGAAAAATATGAAAGTGTTGTGAAAATACATATAAAATAACATAATGATGTTTTATTTATTGATTGATAAGGAAAGCAACTGTCAAAAACGACTTTTATCCTAATATGAGGTTTAAAACACCAAACATGATATTTTCACATGATAGTTTGTTTGTGTATTTGTGTGTGACGTCATGCGCAAAGAAGTCGAATGTCGAGGAGGCGACCAAATTCAAGTGATGCTTCATTTTTAGGTGATAGGGTCGTTTAAACGGCGAAGGCATAATATTTATGACGATTAACAAGTAGGTGAATAATTGTTTTACTGATTGCTTTACACCATTTCTTTTTTCAGTTAGCTCCGCGAAATAAAGTTGTAAAAGGTAGGCAGAGTAGTCAATAAATTACCAGGTTATGGTATATATCATAACCAGATATACTCTCTAAGTGCCGTTTTAACCAAGTTTTCAATATGGAACCAAGTGCCGTTTTGCATATCTCCCAGGTGCCTTGCACAAGTCACAATATAAAAGCGGGGGTTAGAGTCAGAGGAATCTCGGATTACTATAAGTATAAACTTTTCTCACCTCTTCCCGTCTCTTCTGCCATCTCCCGCAAGGACTTTCCTCTAAAACTTCACTCTCGTCTTCAGATTCGCTGTCAGCTTTACTTTTACTGCCTTCGTCTGTTTCTGCCATTACTATAATGCGTTAAACATAAAAATATGTAAAGTATGTGATAATGTCTTCCTTTCCAAGTTAACCGGATGTGAGCTTGAGAACTATTCCGCAGCAAATACAAGTGGAGACAAGTAACTTGTGCGATGTAATGTTCGTTAATAAGTGGAAGCCCCTAACCTAAAATATGTGGAAAATATAACACAAAAATCTAGGTATGCATATGGTAGACATTAGTTTCTAATAGTGAAAACCCACGAACCATTAATATATAAAAATATTATAATGTATATTATTGGTACGATTTACTCATATAGTAGTGCACTTGATTCACCTTATCAAGCCCACGCCTACTCCAATAAACACTTAGTGGTGTTCCGTAAATCTCCGACGAGCAGAGCTTTGATTCTGAAATACTTGACTTTCTTCATTTTTTTCATCGAAAATACAACTTCTACAGTTTTAAAAAACCAAGAAACATGTTATAAAAAACTTGATTTATTGAATTTATCAGTGAAAATCAGATAAATAAAATGCTTCAATAATTTATGAAATGTTACTTGATACCATGGACTAAGCCCTCAGGAAAACAACGCTTGGAACTCCAAAGGCCCATGTAGAGTTGTCGTTCGTTGTTGGATGGGCCACTGTCTTGTTTCTTCGTCATGCTAATCAAGTACGCTATTTATTTTTTTCTAAAACCTTAAAATTAAAAAAAAAATCAGTAAAATGTAATATCTATGATGGAGAAAAAAAATATGAACAACATTAATATTCACACGACTTTGTGAAAATATTTTTCTTAACGTTGTTGTTTATTTAATATGCTGAAATCACGTGGTCTGTTCTGCACGCCGCGAAAATGTGTACACATGCATGATGATTAAGATGCATTTGTTTTCCGTGCTTTGTTAATTATTTGAATATGTTTACGAAATGATATATCAGATATATTATAGGATAACTGACACGAGGAGATTGTAGAGGATGGGAGCTTATCTGTCTACTCCAAATACTGAAAAAATATCCATTGACAAAGTCTCCAAAAGGTTTTGCTATGGAGCTTCCTCTATGCAAGGTTGGAGGGTTTCACAAGAGGTTAGCTAACTGTGTATTCATTTGAATGTATGAAAATATGATTATTTTATCTAAAGTGACTGTTTTGCAACTATTTGAAGTGGTAAAATGAGAATAAGCTTATTATTTTGGGATTTGAGGGATTTTTTAAACTAAACTTTGTTTATGTTTCTCATTGCTATAAAGAACCTATGGTTTTGTATTTAAGGATTCACATAACTGCATTGATGACTTAGATGAAGATACTGCTCTCTTTGCTGTATATGATGGACATGGAGGTAAGCTAAATTTCTATAATCATGACTTCCTTTGATTTACAGTCACTTCGTACACAAACCGAGTCGTACACAAACCCACTTGTATACAAAAAGTCAACTCGTATACAAAAAAAAGTCAACTCGTACACAAACCAGAAGTCAACTCGTACACAACTCATACATAGGTTTTCCTATGTGATTTAAGGTAATATTTGCCACAGTTTCCAAAAAATTGAGAAGTCAACTCGTACACATTTTTAACTAGTTTATGCCTATGATTTTCAATATACCATATGCGCGATGCGATGCGCAGATTGATTTGTTGACAAGATTTTCCGTGCCAAAGATATAAATTTCTGTTATGCAAGTAATGCATGTTGACGTTGAATATAATATTTTATAGCATCCTAATTTATGTTAAATAGATATACAGTGTAGATAGTAAATGCGATCAAAATGCAATCTAAATACATGGTAAGAATTTAATGGTATACTGTATAACACATTTTTCTTACACTTATCTAAACTTATTTAGATAAAGTTAGTTTTAGAAACTTACCGTCTTGCTGCAGGAAAGACAACTCTCTCGAACCATGGTGAAGTATAAGGAATGAAGAAACTTGGAGACGTTTTCTATACATATAGTATCTCATAATTAAAGGATACCGAATTATGAGCATCTGGTAATTAGCGTTTGTCGCAGATCCAAGAAACCACCGCGCGTGTGTTAACAAAACTTCTTTGATGTTCCTATCAGCATGATCAGGGAATTAAGTTAAATTATTTAAATATTTAGGGGGAAAACTTAGATAAATGTAACACTTCCTGTTATCAAACACTATTTGTATAAGATTAAATCATAACGATTGTATATAAAAGTTGTGTACGAGTTGACTTCTGGTTTTTGTGTAAGAGTTGACTTTTTGTATACGAGTTGGTTTGTGTACGACTCGGCAGTGGCGTAGCTAGCAAAATATCTTCTGTATTCAAAAAGGCAAGGGGTCTGGGGGCCGCCTTGTGGCCTCCAGCGGGTCCAGGGCAGGACCCTGGTGGGGGCCCAGGGGGCGAAGCCCCCGGAAGCTCATGGATTTTCAAGGTTTTATACATCAGAAAATTACCTAAAAAGTTTAATTTTTACAATCATAGTTTTACCAAATATTAACAAAAATTGCCGAGTTTTGACGATACACTTACAATCCCAAAATTCTATTTTTTAAAAGCATTTCGTGTAATCCTGAAATAAGGCAAAACATTTTCAACAGTGGAAATCTTGCAATATGTGTTGAGTTCCGAAATCACAACTGAACCTTGAATTTATGAGGATGATATACCGGTAATTGATATTTTCAGAATTTTTTCCCGATGCAGTGTGAAAATAACAATCAAAATGAACAGTACCACATGAAAAAAACATCTCTGCCTTAATTTGATCAATTGAATGATGATTTTCATACTCAAACACTGTATATACTATATACTCACATTATGTATCATAATAAGTGCCACGGTTTAGTTATTTTTCAAACATTTTTTCCTTATTGTAGCAACTTTATAATTACATTACCGCAAAACTGTTTTGAAATTTTCTGACGAAAGAGAATTTATTATGAAAGGCAGGAAAACCTTGGAGAAATTTATTGGCAGAAAATTCAATGTTCTATATAGTAGTTGCTATAAAATTCATTTTACAAGTTAAGACTTTTTAAAAATCATATTTACTATGAATTATATATATTTAAATTCTATAAACCGCTTTATCCACACACCAAAAATATTCTCCATTTGTTACATGTTAAAAATTTAATTGTTTTTAAATAATAGTACAAGTTTGCAGTTACTTATTAAGGGAATAGGTGAATAAAACGGATTAAATTAATTGACTTATTTGCTTTTACTTTGAAATGACACAACTTTACAATTCGCCCTTGAAATTCTAAAATGATTTTTTAAAACGATATGTACTCTGTTTCAAAGATAGAAGCATAATATTTTACCGGTATTTTATCATATTTAGCACGTAGAGGTAAATAGATCTAAGTTACTTTAAAATAACCTATTTTAACTCAGTCTTGTATTGTACTTCTGATTTGTTTTTCTTTCTTTTTTATCATTATTTCTTGTTAATTTTTTTGTTTGTGAAAAATCTGTGTATTCATTTGCGTTTTTGCGTAAAGGGCGCTACGCCACTGCTCGGTCTGTGTACGTAGTGACTGGACACCCTTCCTTTTGGTGTTGGTAATTTATGTTATCCACCATTGACATCTCGGTCCAATGACACCTCGGCCCAAACAGGTCGGCTCAAGATTGAAGACAGGTCGGCCCATATATAAGACACCTTGGCCCAAAACAAAATTTCATTGAGAAATATATCACGTTTCCGATTTCAGACTTTGCGAAATTTAAAATAAAATATTTATCAAAAAATCTATAAAAAAAAAAATCAATTTTTTTTCTTAATAATAGAGACAGCCCCGACCATTTTATTTTAATCAAGGAATGAGAAAACATACATGTGATTAAGGTGCTTAATTGATAAGTTAATTGCTAAACAAACAAAAAGCCGCGGCACGTTCTTTGGAGTGTGGTCAAGTTCGTGTCATACTGGTGACGATGGGGGGTTAATTACGAGCAGACTCCATTGAATATTAATTGTCTACAACATTTCTTATAAAAACATTCATGAAAGTTAATTAGTAGTTGAAACCATTTTGTACATTAAAAAACTTTAAATTCATATTAGATTTATTTTGTTTAATTATCGAGCTCCCCGCATTTACATTGTGCATTTCCACAGGAAAAAGATGCAAGAAATGATATGAAACCCTCACCCCTTCCCGATTTGATTTTTAGATAGGAAAAAAAGTATCGTGAGAAAGAATAATTAACTATTTAATTAATCATGTAAATTATTTTTTCTATAACAAAAATTTGCTTGGGCCGAGGTGTCTTTTATATGGGACGACGTTTCAATAATTTTGGTCCGACCTGTCAGGGCCTAGCAGGGCTCGACAAATTGTCCGCTACCAGTGAATATTGCTGGGCACTTGTCCGATTGGACAAGTGATTTTTTTATGTAAAGAAGTCTTCAAATAATAATAATTTAAAAAAAAAATAACTTGTGAATTAAGTTTATGGAATAAAAACGGAAACAGTACGTAAACCCGAATTTCGATCCTGATATCAATCGCTATGTAAAATCACACTTGATCGGGATCGATGTTCACTAATTGCAGCCATACTATTGCATGGCGTGGATCTTACGACGTTTGCGGGTTTGGAATATATTTGATTGATATTACAGATTCAGTTGCGAACATTTATGTTGTTGTCAGGACAGGAAATCTAGATAAAATTTTGTTTTATAAGTGTTTGTCTTATTTATCAATAAAAACACTAATAAATAAAGCATGTTTAATTTTTTAATTTAAGGCCAGCATTTTTTTATTTTTAGGTTTACAAACCCGCCGCTCAAGTTTTTGAATTTTCAGAAAAAAAATAAAATTGAGAAAAACAGAATTTTTTCTTTCCGATGTCAAATTTGAGTCGGGATCGAGATTTCAAATTTACGAACTCGTACTTCCGGTTTTAAATGAACATGGCGGGTAATGAAGGGAGATTTGTGTCAAGTCCATAGCAGCACTAAAGCTTGGTTTAATGTAAATATTTATCGATAGGAGTGCCATTCAAAACGTTTCACCCGTTCAGAGAACAATAAAATGCTGACGACTTTGTTACAAAGTGACATGTTGGTGAGATAATTATGTATCCGTATTCAAAAGTAACTGTCTATAATTGTAAATTATTTTCCTCCCACAGGTTTAAAACTGCCCATGGTAGCTATTGTCAGAGACATTGTTTAGGTTTCTGTCATAGCTTACAGTCCTAGCATCATTCTTCAGAAAAGGGTCGCTTATGCATCAGATGTAATGAATAAAACTATGGGAGAAGTTAAGTCCATTTGAGGAAGAAATAAAAAATAGCCTAAAGAAATAAAATATTTCAACTATTTAAAAACAAGAATATACAAATATATACAGGCATGTAGTATCGTTTATGGCAGCCAAAAAAATTATTTTACACTTAATTGAAAAAAATTCCACCCTACTCCTCAATACTCCTTGGGAATACTCCCTGTCTGTTTTATGAAAGGAATTATTACTTTTATAGGTCTCAAGTATATTAATATTTTAGAATAATTTCTACCTAACACACATTAAAAACAAAAATGAAGATATATTAAAAGAGATTTAAAAAATTGATTTTTTTTTTTTAAAAATCTGTATTTTGTCCAACATCAAAAGATTTATATCACTGCCCCCAACTGGTAGATGATGAAATAAACAATTAAAGGTTGTATTTTCCCCTTTGTAACCATTATGTGTCCAGTGGCAAGAAGCTTGTTAGGAGAGCATAAAAAAAGAAGCAAAAATTAAATGTAGAAAAGTCGATAATGTATCCAAAATATAATTTTATTATTTTTTTTTTTATTTCCTCCTCCTACGGGACTTTTTCATTCTGATGTTCGTAAACCTAAAAATAAAAAAAATGCTGGCCTAAGTAATTGTTTTCAAGATATCCATTGAAAAATTTTTGGACAAGTGAAGTTAAAGTTCGGACAAGAAAATATCTTGGTCACTTGTCCGAATGGACAAGTAGGAAAAAAAGTAAATGTCGAGCCCTGCCAAGGTGTCAACCGTCACGGGCCGAGGTGTCGTTGGGCCGAGATGTCTGACTACCGTCCACCTAAACACTATACTAGAGAAGTTACTAGGTATTTATGGAATTGATATCTTTTTATATTCATTTAAACAGGGTCTGAGGTTGCCCAGTATGCTTCACTGCATTTTCCGGATTACATCAAGCAACATCCCCTTTTCAAAGAAGGCAAACTGAAGGAGGCGCTAGAAAATGCATTTCTTGAATTTGACCAGAAATTGCTGGAGAAGGAGGCATGTGATGAAATGAGAGTTTTGGCCGGAATAGATGAAGAGAGGGATGAAGAAGGTGAAACTTCCAATACTTTAAAACAGTGTAGGTTAAAATCTATCACTGTTGTGTTGTTATCCCTCTAAAAGTTTAATGCTTTATTGAAAGCTTCAGTTAGACATATAGTAACAATAGTTAATGTGAGCTCACCAATCTTTTAAAAAAATTAGCCATCCTTTCTTTAAGAATTGAAGTAGCTCACTCTTTGACATTCAAAGGCATACTTTTAATACAACAGAGTTGATGAGAGTTGTTAGTGTAACTGGAAATCAGAAAATTGGAATGGACCAGACTGAGTTTTGAAAACAGTCCATTTAATCTGCAGTCAGGTGCTCAACCAACTGATCTATCTGGTCACCTGCAATCCAACCTGTGTTAAGCCACATTCCTCCCACATTAAAAGTCTTTGCTATATTGTGGCACTAAATGTAACTGGAAAAGAAAAAAAAATATATGGCTGGACTGGGAATCAAACCTGGTCTACTTCTGACAATGAAAATTTGTCCCTCTCTGATAACATTTGGTACTTTGCCATGCTGTGGAAGAGACAGATGTAAGTCTAAGACCTACCAGAAAAGGAGCTGGGTTGGTGATTTCAAGAGCAATGAACTTCAAGGAGGGAGATATCTTGTGATCAGACTGGTTTGATAGCCATTTAATACAGAGCTCAGTTGGTAGAGCACTGACTATAGATTTAGGGACCTCATCCATTTCTGAATTTTCAGTCTTGTACATGGGATTTTTCTACTTCCTGGTTACAGTAACAATGAACATGTATTCACCATCTTGTAAGTGGTATAATTTGTCACACAAGATACGAAAGTAATGAAACTAAGATCTTAATTTCACCTATCCTTTGAGAAATTTTTGAAGCAAATTAGAGGTTTTCCAAAAAAAAAAAAAAGAAATAATGATAACTAAAACAGCAAGAAATGACCCACAATTCAAACTTTTAATTTGGCATATCAGTCTAATATTCAATTTGGCACAAGATTTCACATATTGATATTTTGCAGTCTATCTAAATTAAAAAAATAAAGGGTGCAAAAGATAACTTTTAGACTGATTACTGTAAGTGCAAGATGTAGAAGACCAAATAAGTTGCAGATTAAAACAAAAAACTATGCTATGAGGTACAAATTCATTAAAAGACATTACTTAGTTTTTACAAATTATTCAATTTGTACATTTTCATTATTTTCTTCTAAAAAGCCAAAAGGAAAATGAAAATAGAAGCAGACATTTTGAGAACAGAGGCTGACATGCCCTTAGAAGATTTATTGGCCAAGTATGAAGGATGCCCACAGCCCAGATTATTAAAGAGAAATCGTGGAAGTGGAAAAGTAAATTCTCCCATGTTAAAAGGGAAGAAGGAGTCTAAGTTTACAGCAATGTGTGCAGTGGAAATAGAAGAGGCAGCAGGCGGCTCCGCTGAGTCAGAAACCTCCTGGACACGAGATAAGCTGGCTAATGGACACGCCGAGAATGAAAACAATTTAAACAGGGAGAAAGAGCAAAATGAAAGTAATCAAATGTTGAATGATCAAAATGAATGTGAAAGTGAGGACCTCAAATCCGATGTTAAATGCCCAATGGATAGTGCTGTAGGTTCCTCTTCATCTAGTTCTCAGCCGTGTGTATCTTCTAGTTCAGATGGACCCTCTAAGTCTGAGGAATCAGCAGGGTCCATATCGGACAGTGGTGACGTTAAACAAGAATCTTCAGTGGTAGACAATGTATCATCATCCTCATC